>NC_056741.1:830758007-830895507 GCF_019279795.1 Protopterus annectens | reverse complement strand
GGGATTTCTTCCTATGCTGTTATTGAAAAGCCCAGCGTGAGGCTGACAGTGTTTTTTTTTTTTTTTGGCTTATAAAAAGAATAAATAAATGTTATATAATTTATCTTTGCCTGTAATTCTGTAATTCAGTGAAGACTGAACATGTGGTAGGTAAAAAAAGGTAACAAGGCAACATCAATAACAATACTTTCAGGTTTTTAATAGGCATAAATGTGTGTGTGTGTGTGTGTGTGTGTGTGTGTGTGTGTGTGTGTGTGTGCGTGCGTGTGCGTGTGTGTGTGTGTGTGTGTGTGTGTGTGTGTGTGTGTTTGCAAAACAACAGCTATATTATTATACAGCCATCAATTAAACAGCATTCTGAAAAAAAATCTTGTATAGAAATGTTTTTCTAAGACTGCATACATAGTTTATTTTCATTTTGCAGTTTGTTGTTCACAGTGATAATAAACACCGAGGCTGTTGTGACATGAAATGCTCAAACAAATTTTACAAAAACAATGGGAAAACTATCTTTAGAAATGGAGAGAGAGAGACAAAGTAACATTATAGCACTTTGGTTTTATGTGTTTTACTTCCTTGTGGTACTACTTTTTCCTTTCTTCCTTTCAAGTGACATATCCTTGTGCTGAAGCAAAGTTTAAGGAAACGGAAATGCACATCAGGCCTGTGTGCTGCCAGTCCCAAGAGATACATTTCTGTATCTGTTAACCACCTGCACAGCTTGTGCAAAGAGACTGGTGATGTGCATTTTGGGATTATAGAAATGAACAGAAGAAATCTTGTACCCAATTGTTGAACAGTCTTAGAACTGCCTTTAAAAAGTCAAAAGTGGTCAAAAGTATGATTTAAGGTGTTCAAAACTACTTGTTAGAGGACTGGCTCAAAATTAATAATGTCCTGTAGTGCAAAAAAGACTAAGCTATTTGTATTAATTGGATGCAATTGTTCAACATGGGTGAAATTAGTTAATTAGTTAATTAATTACTCGCTGGCTATCTTCTTCTTCTTACTTGTATAACTTGTACAGTGAATGGAATACTACTTCATCTTACTGTCAAATTTAATTTAATTTGTACTGTGAAATTTCCCATTGTATATTTTCTATTGTAAAGCTTTTGTCCTGGGCTTCCGTTGAAAAAGGGCACAAACTCAGTCGGGCCATCCTGGTCAACAAATGTCAAAAAAATAAATAATACATAAATTAGAAGAATAATATAGAAATCTAATGGTTATGTAAATTGTATGTGTCTTCTGTGTAGATGAAAAAATGGCTTTCCATCTTAGTTAACATGTTTTATTCACAGGGCTGTTTGAAACTAATAACCTTTTCTGAAGTATACCGGTGAATTGCTCTGCCAAGTCCAGTGTGTGTGTGTGTGTGTGTGTGTGTGTGTGTGTGTGTGTGTGTGTGTGTGTGTGTGTGTGTGTGTGTGTGTGTGCCTGTGTGCCTGTGTGCCTGTGTGCCTGTGTGTGTGTGTGTGTGTGTGTGTGTGTGTGTGTGTGTGTGGTGAAATGCCCCATTTAGGGATGGCAGGTTGGTTAACTGATTCTGGCTCAAACCCTGTACCTTGAATACAGGACCCTAGAGCTTGAATCCCCTACACCAACTAACAAACTGTTAGCAGGTGCACTTCAAGGACTGTTGCGTTTCACTGCATTTATAAGGACTGTTGAGTTTCTGTGCATTTTCAAAGAATGTTGAGTTTCAACAGAAGAGAGGTTCACTGTTGTTCATGCTAATTGTGTTTTTAATGTGTAACTGTTTCGTTTAGCAAATGGCCCTCCTCAGTGTTTGTGCTATAAATTTCAAAGTAGTGTTAGTAGCACACTTGCCTTGGTGCAGAAGGCTGTGAGCTCTACTCCTACACCATGTAGCTGGAGTGCTAATATGGCAGTGCCCTTTAAGGGGGGAGGTGAGGGTGCTACACTCCTGACTGTATCCTCCTTTGGATGACATGCCTAGTAACTATGAACCTGTTGCCAATTTGATAGCTATTACCAGCTTACCAATTTTTTTTAAAAATGTAACGTACAGTTTATTCTTCAAGGGCAGCAGGCACTGAATTTGTTTATGAAACACTGAAATGTAAAGTTGTTTGCCAGCAGCAATCTCTTCATTAGTTATAGATCTCTTTAATGTGGAATTATTCAGATGACTTTTACTTCTGTGGAGATTGTGCATATTGATTGATATTGATGGACTGTAATAACAAAAGTCTGAGTGGCCTTTAGTGGTTGAAATGTTCTTTAAGGGGCAGTTTTGTCATTATTTTTATATGTTTTGTTTGACTGCTTACTGGAAAAATATTCAAACCTAAAAATTTAAAACACACTCTCACAAGTGGTACTGTATTATACAAGAAGTATAATTTAATGGCATGGGTTTCCTGGGTCATAAAGGGGGACCTATAGCTTGCAGGGAAGTGGTATTGGATTTTACCTATGGCAATTTGAACATGGAGCAGCTCAAGTGCATTGTCCTGTTTGACCAGCCTTGAAGTATATTTATTTTTGATGTAAATAGAGACACCTCCACCTTTAGTCTCTGCCTGTGAAGTACCTAGTCTAAATGTGTGGAATGCATTATAACCTTGCACTGTTGGTGTGCTTTCCACGGCTTTAAACCATGTCTCAGAAACCGCACAGACATCAGCATTTTCTAGGGTAAAGAGAGCTTCCAGGGAGTGGAGTTTTTTGCTTATGCTCTTAGCATTGAGCAGTAATACCTTTAGACTTTCTTGGTTTTGCTTTGCTATGTCAGCTGTACTTTCAGTTTGGCATTGCCTAAAAAAGGCACTATGGGGGAAGACAATGTTTTAGCTAATATTCAAAAGCCTGGAGGGAGAGGTGCAGACCATCCCTGGCAAAGCATTGTGGTCTGCTGACCATCTCCTTCCATGCTGACAAATATTGCACCATGTTAGAATGACACCAGAAACTAAGCCAATTATTAAAGTCAATCATCTTTTGTTCGTATTGTGGCATCATCCCTGGAGAAGGTAAAATGCTGCTCAGTGAGACACTGAGACACATATGAGACACAGCCTGAGACACATATTTCGAGAGCTCCATGATGTCTCTCTTCATATAGTCTAGGGAGGTATGTGTCATGTCATTTACTCCCACATGGACTATGACTGAGTCATATTGGTAATTGTTGTTCAATGACCTGAGTGCATGCTTAATGTGGTGAATCCTAGGCCCTGATAAGCAACTGACTGTGACTTTCTCCTTACACAGCCTAGTAGAAGGACATCAGTGTGTCTCACGATGGACTCTCCAATGACTAAAATGTTGAATTGTGTGGTGGCTAGCCTTATGGGCTTAGAGATAGAGGTTCCATGAGTCTAGCTCTATGTTTTGATGTAGGTGTTGCTTTGAAAGACCACATTTGGGGCTGCTGAGGGTATTTGTTATGTGTACTTCATCTAGGAGGTCTTTGTGGTTTAGGAAGGTTACATTTAATTGCCTCAGCATATGTGGGTTGATATGTCAGCTTTGAATTGTGCATTATGGGTGCAGCGTGTGTACTACTGACAACCTTATTGACATTAGGAGTACTTTTATGTGAGAGCTTTGCCTCCAGTGATATTGTATAAATACATCTCTTACATGCCATATCAATTTGTTTGAGAATTAACTGTTTGTCAGTAAACATGAGGCAATTTCTACATTGCCTCAAGATGTTCATATCCACCAAGCCAGTAACAGAGACAGTAGGAAAGTTCATATCCATGGCAACATACCCTTTTTATTGATTAGACAGTTGGAGTAAGAATATCAGTCACTGTCAGGAGTATCCGGTTTGCAAATATGGAGACAGTGTTTGTCACTGCAAACTAGGTGTCCTATGTGCAACTAGGTATTGGAGAAATTTCAATTGTGCTTTTACAAGAAAAATGTCACTCAAGGTATCTGAGTCTGCACAGAGCACCGCCAAACGGTTGACGGGAAACTAATAGGTAGACCCTGAAAATTTAAGGTTGAAGTATTTAGGCAGATATTCTGAAGTTAGAAACAAATCAAGCAGTACTTATGGAAAACAAAGAATTAGCTTGTCAAGAATGATGAAAAGAGGGGAGTTGCATTAATGGCTACTGCCAGGCTACTGCGAATGTTGGTCTCACCGCAGCTTCACTCTGTTGGGATACAATGCTCCTTTGCTTCTTCTCTCACCAGAAGTAAAATGTTAGCACCAATACCAAGATGAGAATCAGGCCACAGCCAGTTGGGTGATCCACAGTCTTGTCCAAGATGAGGCAAGGGTCAGTAGGCCTGTAGCCTTTTCCTGGTGGATGCCTTGAATGCCAGACCAGTCAGAAACGTTAAGCACAGACACTCACTCTCCAACCAGAAACAGTTAGGAATCAATGCACTCTGCTCCTTCTCTCATCAGGACCAGAATATAAGCACAGATTCCAAGCTGTCACCTAAAAAGCAGTTATTAGGCTTTCTGGTGATCAGCAGTCTCCAGGAAATAATGTCACTGCACTACTTCTCTCACCAGGAGAAAACAGGAGCACTAATCCCAAGATGAGTACTGAGAGGCAGAATGTGGGCTCTCCAGTAACTGGTGGTCTTGCCATAAAGAAAGATGTGAGAGCATCTACAGATGTGTTCAAAAAGGGTAAATGTGCTGAAGTATTTATGAAGCAATTATATGAGCTGGAAAATAAGGGACAGAAATGTGCTTGGCCTGACTGATGTAGAAGTTGAGATGCAAGAGAGAGATGCAACTATACGGCCAAACTGGAGGCTGAGCTCTCTCAACATAGGACTGGCAAGACCAGTCAGGAGGAGAAGGTTACCACACACACTATAGACCCAGTCTCACATAGTACCATCACAACCTCAAATCATACACATAAACACACAAAGACATACTCGGCGGCTCTGATCAAAAATCTACCAAAACAGCAGAGGCCACCAAAGCAGACACCCAAACAACCACCACCTCAGAACACAACACCTGCAACACATAGACCTCACAGTCAGAGTGTCAAACAGTCACAGCCCTTAAGGCCAAACACAATGCCAGACACACTAGTCATTGGTGACTCCATAGTCAGACACACTGATGTCCCGCTCACCAGACTGAGTAAGGAGAAGGTCACAGTAAGCTGCCTGTCGGGCGCTAGAATCCGCCACATAATGCAAGCACTCAGGTCTCTCAACAGCAGGTACAAATACGACTCAGTCATTGTCCACGCTGGTGTAAACGACCTGAGATGTACCTCCTTGGACTACATGAAAAGAGACACTGAGGAGCTCTCTGATTATGTAGCCCAGGCAGGTATGACCCTGACCTTGAGCAGTATCCTACCTTCACCAAGAATGATGCCACAATACAGAGATAAGATGATCAGCTTTAACAATTGGCTTAAACTCTGGTGTCATTCAAAGGGGATCCAATGTCTGTCTGCCTGGGATGACATGCTGGACAAGCCACGCTGCTTTGCAAGGGACGGCTTGCACCTGTCACCCTGGGATTCGGATATTGGCAAAGGCTCTTGCCACCCCATAGTGCCTTTTTTAGGCAAGGCTCAAATTCTAAACCTACCACCCTAGAACACAAAAAAGGGAAAAAACTAAGGGTAATGCTGCTCAATGCCAGAAGTCTAAATCTCAAAATGCACGCACTCGAGGCCCTTCTCAGTATGGAGAACATCGATGTCTGTGCAGTGACAGAAACCTGGTTCAAGGCTCCTGAGAGCACCCCAGCACTATCAGGTTTTACCTCTTATCATGCGTTCCGGCCCCAAAATCCGGACAATACCAAGAAAGGAGGGTATCCATATTCATCAAGGACACCCACACCTCAAGACTGGTGGCAACGCACGATGCATCGGAGACCATCCAGGTGCAATTAACCATAGGCAAGACTGCTCTGCAAATTGTAGCATGTTACAGGCCACCCTCACAAACTCAGGAACCTCACATGGCCTTCCTGAAAACACTAGAGGGGATAAATGTATCACCAAACACCATCATACTAGGTGACTTCAGTTACCCTAATATAGACTGGGAACACTACTCAAGCCCAAACACCCTAGCCCAAAAGTTCCTGGAATTCATAAACTCAAATGCCATGGAACAACTAGTCACCATTCCCACAAGAGGAGAAAACATACTTGATCTCATCATCACGAACATGGGAGCACAATGTTCAACACCGAAGTATACCCCTCACTGGTGAGATCAGATCACAAACTAATCTCGCTGGAGGTCCTCATCCCACCCCACCTGAAATAAAAAGACCACAGTAAAGAACTTCTCGAAAGCCGACTTCACACTTCTAAAGACTAGTGTGGTCTCCTCTAAGGCCCCCGAGCCAGCGGAAAACAGTACTCAAGCCGCTGAATCACTTACAAATGCCTTCTACCAGCACCTGCAGGACTGCATGGATAAGGCAATCCCAAGCAAAACAAAGACTCTTTGTACCAAAGGCAAGAGTCCAGTCTGGTGGACCCCAGCCATAAACAAACTCTACAACAAAAGGAGGAAGCTACTACAAGATAGAGCAAAATCCTTAAAAGGTAAGACACCCTTGATCACTATAAGTAAAAACTAAGAGCTCTCATAAAATCATCCAAAGCAAATTTTGAGAGAAAAATAGCTAAAGACTCAAAAGACAATCATAAGGCCTTCTTTAGCTATGTTAGAAACCTGGGAGGAAACTCCCAGATATGCTCAGAACTAGTTCAAAATGATGTGAAGATTACTGATCCTACAGACATTGCCAACATACTGGCTGACAGGTTCAGTGCAAACCCCCAAAAGGAGAGATATCTATACCAAGCGATTGCAGCCCCCAAACATCTCCAACGCCCAAGTGAGAACTGCTCTCTCCAAAGCAAAAACACAGCATCCATGGGACCTGATGGTGTCCCCGGCTGTGTGCTCCACGAACTCAACGAGGAATTAAACCCACAGCTAGGACAGCTGTTTAATCATAGTCTTACCTCTGGATACGCACCCAGGAGTGGCGCACTGCAACTGTGGTCCCACTTCACAAAGGCGGTGCCTCCACCGACCCTGGAAATTACCGGCCCATTAGCTTGACAAGCCTTATCTGCAAAGCCATGGAGAGGATCATAATGGACCTCATAAATAAAGACATAGGGAATTTGCAGACTTTGGATCCATCCCAGTTTGGCTTTGTCAAAGGCAGATCATGCCTTCTAAACTTGGTTGACTTTTTCGAAACAGTCACCAAAGCCATTGATGAGGGAAAGGCAGTCCATACAGCCTACCTCGATCTGGCGAAGGCCTTGATACAATACCCCACTCGGGTATCATTGAAAACTCATCAGCTTAAATGTTAACCCATACATCACAAGATGGGTTGCAAACTGGCTGAGTGACAGAACCCACAGGGTCAGAGTTGCTGGCGCCATGTCAGACTCAAAGCCTGTCACAAGTGGTGTACCACAGGGCTCAGTCCTGGGCCCACTCTTGTTTGGCATCTACTTTTCAGAAGTACAAGCAAACACAGGAGGGTTATGGCTGACAAAGTTTGCAGATGACTGCAAACTGGGCGCCATAGTAGAAAACACATCTGACACAGATATCCTTCAGAAGGGTCTCACAGAAATGGATAATTGGAGTTAGAGCCATGGCCTAAAGTTAAATGCCAAAAAATGCATAGTCATACCCTTCGGGAAAAACAAGGTTACCCGTAGCTACCAAATAGGTGGCAATCCACTGAGCACAGAAGAACTTATCAGGGACCTGGGGACCCAGGTTGATAGTAGTCTGTCATTCGACACCCATGTAGCTAAAGTAGTTAGGAAGACCTTCTACATTGCCCACCTTATCATGAAGGGATTCTCATCTAGATCAAGGGAGGTCATAGTCTCCCTATACTCATCACTCATCAGACCAATGATTGAGTACAATGCCCCATTCGGAATGTATCTGACCCGACACTTGCAGCAGCTGGAGAGGCCACAAAAGTTCCTCACCAAAAGGATAAAGGGTCTCAAACATCTGTCCTATGCTGCCCGACTGAAAGAACTCCAGCTCTATTCAGTCGCTCACCGCTTGCTCAGAGGTGACCTTTGCCTAACATACAAGGCCATGTCAAACCCAGATTTGATGAATATGCTGCACCTCAAAAAATCTAGATCCGTCAGAGCCACAAGGGTGGGAGACTTAAACCTCGACACGGCTATTAATAGGATGTGCTGGAGGGATAGATTCATCACCCAAAGACTCCCTATGCTGTGGAATAAAATCCCGGTATATGTGAGGCAGAGCACCTCGCTGGCCTTGTTCAAGAGAAATCTTGACCAATGGATGGGAGATCGCAGATATACCCCAGGGATTACCTCAGTGTCACTGCTCGACAGAGGCACAGCAAAATAATGTGTATAGTTCCCCATACTAAAGGGGTGGCGTAAGCCACAAAACTATGGGCTAGGCTTGTAAATGCCCTCGGGCAGATAGCCTAGTATGAACCTATGAACCTATGAACCTATGAAGTGTCTCAAAAGTTACAGTTTGAAGTTAATCTGAGTTAGGATGAAGTCCTGCTTGTGTAAGGATGAAAGCACTCAATAAATGTCCTATTTTAAGCTTTGTTTGGGAGTTCTTGGATTCTGGCTCTTAGCTTTATTGTTTTTGATGGTTTATAGAAATATGCTCAGCCTGACTGATGTAGAATTGTCTCAAAAGTTACATCTTGAAGTTAATGTGAGTTTAGGAAGAGCAATATAAATTGCGCTAGATGCAGAATTAATAAAACACAAAATGCTAATTTAAACATGGCAGACAATACATACGTGAGGTAAAATGCAATGTTAATTGTTAATTTGGTGAAGTTAGCCTATCTGACTGCGAACTGGTAAAGATTAAATTAAAACTGCATTTCTACACTATCCAAAGTAAAGACAGAACTTAAGTGAGTGCAAGTCTTTGATGTTATTGTGATTGTGAATGATTTGATTGTGTGGTTTACTCCCAAGGCATCAGTAATTAAAACAAATTGTCAGTTCCAGATATATGTCAATTTAAAAAGGCTCAATGATGCAGCTAAGATCATAAAACAACACTAGGCAAGCTGTTACAGGAACCTTAAGATGCTTAGCCATATACACCTTTAAGAAGAAATAACTGAGAGAGTTTGCATCTTTTATATACACTTAATAACATACATCTCCCAAACTGACAATAATAACAAACCTGGAGTAAATTTGTGTGTAGTTGTCAAGAGTAGTCTTAAAGGAAAGCAAAGTAGTGTTTATTTATTCCACAGGTTGGAAAGACTTTGAGTTAGGAACCTATCCCTTCAGAGAGACTTGCTTATTTTTTGGTGTAGATTTGGGTCCTAGCATGGGTGCTTGTACAGACATCAATTTTGTAAAGAAATAACAGGTCAGACAGGATTGGGTCTTTCATGGCTCAAAAAGCAAGACACAGGTCACCTCTGTGCAGCCAGTAGGTTACTAAGTATAAGAAGAGTTGTGCTAATTTACCAGGATAGTTGAAGGATTTAAGATCTGTAATTTTCTTGGGTAAAAATTAATGGGTCTTTTCCAGCTGAGCGATGTGCTTGGATTTATAAATACCTAATGAAACATTTTATTCAGTGATGGCTCTGACAAGGGAAGAGTATAGTAGTAAGATGATGACTTTGTATCTTGAAAATATTCCCTAGGAAGCTAACTTGAGCCATGGTGGGAGCATGAGGATTGAATGAGAGAGAGAGAGAGAGAGAGAGCGGTGTCCACATATGTACATGGGTTTCTTATGACTGTATCTGTCTGAAGAGGAGTCCATTTCTAACATCTGAGGTGTGAGCAGCTTTCATCAGGTATATGCATAGTGTAGCCCTTGCTGGAGCTATTTAGTATCCATGGATGAGAAGATAACAGTGTCCAGCTTGTAGTCATCAGCAAGCTTGGTCAACCACATTTCTGGGTTATTGGCTTGGTTGTCTGCACAATAGGTGCCAAACAGGAGAGGGCCCAACACTGATCCCTGCAATACCCCACTATTTATAATTTTATGTTCAGAGGGAGTACCAGAAACTTTCATAACTTGGAATCCGTTCGATAGTCCATTTGCAATCCACTGGACAACATAGCAGTTTACCTTAAATCTGTCTAGTTTTTCAATAATAGCAGTATGTGATTAGTTTCAGAAGTCTTTACTATGTCAGGATAAGCAGCATGCATGGAGTGACCACTGTCCACAGCATCTACAACATTTTCATAGACGTTTACTAGGTCCAGTAGATGGAGCTGGCCTTCACAACATCAAACTGAGTGGGGCCTAGATTAATTAAGTTACTATGCCAGCATAATTTTCTCTTAAGTTGTGTTCCATGGTTTTGTGTATAAGGCTGGTGAGGCTGTTAAGCCTATAAAGACTACACTGTTGGAAACTCCTGGGTTCTGCCTGGTGCAATTCTCAAACAATCTGGAAATATATCGCTGACTGATTAAGTATATTTCTTGGCATTTTAACCTTTCAGAGATCTGCATTGTCTTAATTTTGCCTGACTGAATTATTGTTTGCCTGACTGAACTATTTTATATATTTTCTGGCATTGTTTTATGTTTCTCATCTGTCCTGAAACTGCTTACCCCCTATTTCTGAGGTGGAGTTTATAAAACTGGTCTAACAGCTTTTGTGTTATCTGATTGCTTCAAGGCTTGCTGATTTAAAAATAGTTCCTGTTTGTAAATTCTTGCATACACTGTTGGAAACTCCTGGGTTCAGCCTGGTGTGATTCTCAAACAATCTGGAAATATATCGCTGATTGATAAGTATATTTCTTGGCATTTTAACCTTTCAGAGTTCTGCATTGTCTTAATTTTGCCTGACTGAATTATTGTTTGCCTGATTGAACTATTTTATATATTTTCTGGCATTGTTTTATGTTTCTCATCTGTCCTGAAACTGTTTTCCCCCTCCCCCCACCCTATTCTTGTAGAGTTGTTATAGTTGGTGGCTTTGCAGTTGCCCGCCCCTACTGTAAATCTGATTTGGGACACATCTCCCAGTCTGGTGTTCACTCTACTTAATACAGAGAGAACATTTGAGAAGGCCAACCCACTTAGGTTCTTAACCTCTGCTCCTCCTTCCTCTCTCCTTGCACTTTACTAAAAAAAAAAAAATCAATTGCCCTTTATTTTGCTTTTGCCTCTTTTTAAAAGTACTCAATTGTATTTATTCTGCTGCATTTATTACTGCTTGGTAGTAGCCTGATTACATTGTAACTTTTATTCTAAGCCTTTTGGTTTAAGCACTTGGGCTTCAGACCAGCTATTTTACATTGAGAAGATTTGTGGTCTGCACTGTTGTGGCAGGACAGGTAGCATACATCCTTCTAAATTGGGAATTGCTGATTGAAGGCTCAGTGTCTGTTATTCTAAAAGTGTATTAATTCTGGTTTAAGCACTTGGGCTTCAGGCCAGTTATTTTACATTAAGAAGGTTTGTGGTCTGCACTCTTGTGAGAGGAGAGGTTAGATTCTGCCCTTCTGAGCTAGGAATATCTGGTTAAAGGATTATTGTGCCTGCTTATTTGAACTGTTTCTTTCTGAAATTGGTGCACCTCGTTTGCTGTAGCATAGACTAGATTCAGGCATGCTGAATCTAGCTTTGTTTGTATAACTTGAGCATTAATCTAGGCCATCTTTTTGGAGAAGGTTCCCCTGCACGCTAGTGGCAGGAGTGTGCAGTTAGAACTTGTCTGATTGAAGACTGCTGGAACAGGGCTCAGTTTTGGGCTTTTTTACTGGTTAATTGGGTAATTTGTTTAAATCAGTTTGCTCATTTTCTATTGTTATATAAAGAAAATGCACCTTATTCATCTGCTTTTACTGTATTTGTGTTTCTTCCTACTTTATTGCATTTATTCTGCTGCATTTATTACTGCTTGTTAGTAGCCTGATTAAATTGTAACTGTTATTCTAAGCCTTTGGTCGAAGCACTTGGGCTTTAGACCAGTTGTTTTACATTAAGAAGGTTTGTGGTCTGCACTGTTGTGGCAGGACAGGTAGCTTACATCCTTCTAAGTTGGGAGTTGCTGATTGAAGGCTTTGTGTCTGTTATTCTAAGAGTGTATTAGTTCTGGTTTAAGTACTTGGGCTTCAGGCCAGTTATTTTACACTAAGAAGGTGTGGTCTGCACTCTTGTGGGAGGAGAGGGTAGATTCTGCCCTTCTGAGCTGGGAGTGGTTAAAGGCTTGTTCTGCCTGCTTATTTGAACTGTTTGTTTCTGAAATTGGTATGCCTTGTTTGCTGTAGCATAGACTAAATTCAGACCTGCTGAATCTAGCTTTGTTTGTATAACTTGAGCACTAATCCAGCCTATCTTTTTTTTTGGAGAAGGTTCCCCTGCACCCTAGTGACAGGAGTGTACAGTTAAAACTTGTCTGATCGAAGACTGCTGGAATGGGGCTCAGTTTTTAGCTTTTTATTGGTTAATTTGTTTAAATCAGTTTGCTCATTTGCTACTGTTATATTTAAAAAAATGTACTTTATGCATCACCGCTTAGCTAGGGTTAAACTATTGCTGGCGCCATAAAGTCTGCTCTTCAAATTTTCCCTTAGAACTAGCCAGTTTTTTGAGTTTTAGCACTCAAATCTGTTTCTTTGAGCTCAGCACTTGTTCAGAACTTGTTGTAAGCACTAAATAAGCTACAAATTATTAAAGAACTCAACTTTCCTCACTTGTCTAGAGAAAAACAGTTTTTAGTACTTAATAAATAAGCACCTATCCAGGCATGTGTAACAGTCAGCTCCCGGTGTTTTCTCCTGTCTACCTGACGAATCTGGGCATCTTGGCGCAATGAAGCACTTGCCTCATGTACACAGACAACCCTCTCCTCCTACCACCCAACACTACAACCTGTGAGAGATGCACTTATATAGCCAAACTGGAAGCAAAGCTGTCTTCACCCAAGACTGGACTAGATGGTCAAGAGGAGAAGGTAAACACTTGCACCACACCACACTCATCACATAGTCCCTCAAAACCTACACCACCAAAACACACACATAGCAACACAAAACACACACCTACATTTGCAGAGGCTTTCAATAAAAATCTGCTCAAGCAACAGAGACCTCCAAAGCAGAAATGCATGCAACCTCCACCCCCAACACAACCCAAATGACACATAGCCCACAAACTCAGTCTGCCACTCAACCACAGCCCATAAGGCATAACAATGTACCCAACACTCTAGTCATAGGTGATTCTATAGTCAGGCACACTGATGTTCCACTCACCAGGCTAAACAAGAAGAAAGTTACTGTCAGCTGCCTGTCAGGTACCAGGATCCACCATATAACGCACGCACTCAGGTCACTCCACAACAAGTAGAAATATGACTCTGTCATTGTCCATGTTGGTGTGAATGAACTGAGACGTACCTCTCTGGACTACATGAAAAGAGACATAGAGGAGCTCTCTGATCTTGTAGCCCAGGCAGGTATGACCCTGGCCCTGATTAGCATCCTGCCATCACCCAGAATGATACCACAGTACAAGGACAAAATGATTGACTTCAACAATTGGCTAAGCTTTTGGTGTCATTCTAAGGGGATCCAGTATCTGTATGCCTGGAATGACATGATCGACAGACCATGACGCTTTGCCAGAGGTGACCTGCACCTGTCACCCTTGAAATTCCAGATACTGGCTAAGGCTCTTGCCAACCCTATAGTGCCTTTTTTAGGCAAGGTTCAAATGACAAATTCACCACAGTAACAGGTACAAGCAAGCAAAATCTGAGGGTAATGCTACAAGTCTAAACCTCAAAATGCATTCACTCGAGGCACTCCTTAAAATGGAGAACATCGGCATCTGTGCAGTGACAGAGACTTGGTTCAAGGCTCCAGAGATCAACCTTGCATTACCAGGCTATAATTCATACCACACCTTTTGGCCACCTAACCTGGACTGAAACACTAAATGTTGAGGCGTGTCCATATTCATTAAGGTTATCCACACCTCCAGGCTAGTTGCTCAGCATAATGGATCCGAGATTATCCAAGTGCAACTAACTCTGGGCAAGACCGCAATCCAAATTGTAACTTGCTACATATCCCCCACCATGCCCCAGGATTCCCACTCCTCATTTCTTGATACACTGGAAAATATAAGGATACAACTCAGCACCCTAATAATGGGCAATTTCAACTACACCACCATTAACCAGGAAAACTACTCATGTACCAACACTTTTGCTCATCGTTTTCTGGAATTAATAAATTCCAATGCATTGGATCAACTTAGCCACACCCCCACCAGGGGCAGCAATATGCTAGACCTGGTCATTACCAACATGGGTGACTGGTGTTCCACACCAGAGGTCAATTCCTCGTTGGTCAGATCCGACCACAAGCTAATCAGCCTAGACATCCACATCCCACCCCCACCCCCCCCCACTAGAGAAACCACTGTAAAAAATTTCTCCAAAGCCAACTTCATGCTTCTTAAGACAGAAGTGGCAAACTTCACGACACCCATGCAGATGGACAATAGAGGTACGACTGCTGAATCCTACACAAATGCAATTAATAAGCACTTACACAATTGCATGGATCATGCTATCCCTAACAGAACCAAGATGCTATCCTCCAAAAAAAAGGAAGCCAATCTGGTGGTCCCCTGCCATAAACAAACTCTACAACAGGAGAAAGAAACTATTGCAAAAAAGAGTAAAATCCCACGACTGGAAGAATGCTCTGGTCAGCCTCAGTAAGAAGCTGAGATCCCTCATAAAATCCTCTAAAGCTAGTTATGAAAACAAAATTGTCACTGATTCTAAAGACAACCACAAAGCATTCTATAGCTATGTCAAGAATCTCAATGGCAACACTCAGATCTGCTCTGAGTTACAGCACAATGGCACTAAATATACAGAACCAACTGATATTGCCATCATCCTGGCAGATAGCTTCAGTGCTAACTTTACCCCTCCTCACCCCTTAAAGGGCCCATCTCTATACCAGAGGAATGCAAAGTTCCTGTAATCATGGCTGCACAGGTAAAAAACGCACTCTCCAAAGCCAAGAACATGGCATCCATGGGACCTGACAACATCCCAGGCTGCATTTTACATGAACTACAGAATGAACTGGCACCCCATCTAAGCACCATGTTCAATCACAGCCTCACCTCAGGCTTTGTGCCCACTGAATGGTGCACAATGACGGTTATCCCACTCCACAAAGGGGGAGCCACCATGGACCCTGGGAACTACTGCCCCATTAGCCTAACTTGCCTGGTCTGCAAGGCCATGAAATGTATCATCATGAAACTTATAAACAAAGGATCCCACCCAGTTCAGGTTTGTAAAAGGCAGGTCATGTGTCCTAAACCTGACTTGACTTCTTTGAAGCAGTCACCAAAGCCGTAGGCAAGGGTAAGGTGGTTCACACAGCCTATCTAGATCTCGCCAAGGCTTTTGACACCATCCCCCACTCTGGAATTATAGATAAACTCACTAAACTAGGTATAAATCCCTATGTCACAAGATGGGTTGCCAACTGGCTCACTGACAGAACCCACACTGTGAAAGTAGCAGACTCCAAATCCGACTTCAGACCAGTGACAAGTGGAATTCCACAGGGTTCAGTCCTGGGTCCTCTCCTGTTTGGTATCTGTTTTTCTGAAGTACAGACTAACACAGAAGGTCTTTGGCTAACAAAGTTCACAGATGTCTGCAAACTAGGAGCCATAATTGAAACTCCAAATGATGTGGACAGCCTACAAAAGGGCCTCACTGAGACAGATGCCTGGTGTCAAAGCAATGGCCTCAAGCTCAATGCCAAAAAGTACATTGTCATCCCCTTTGGTAAAAACTCTGTACCCATGAGCTACAACATAGGTGGTAGTGTACTTAACACTAAAAGTGTGATAAGAGACCTTGGGACACAGGTGGACAGTAGTAACTCCTTTGATAATCACATTGCCACAGTAGTCAGGAAATCCTTCTACATGGCACACCTCATCACAAAAGGTTTCTCATCCAGGAAAAAAGAGGTCATTGTTCCCCTCTACTCATCACTCATTAGACCTTTTATAGAGTATAATGCCCCTTTTGGTATGTACCTCAGAAGACATCTACAACAACTGGAAAGGCAGCAGAAATACCTCACAAAGATTACCAGCCTCAAACAGATGCTGCACACAGACCGTCTCAAAAAACTCCAGCTTTACTCCGTCTCATATCACCTACTCAGAGGCAATCTCTGCCTAACATACAAAGCTATATCAAACCCAGAGCTGTTGGAAATGCTCCACTTAAAGAAATCCCAGTCCCTCTGAGCTACACACTCTAGGGACCTAAACCTTGTCACCACAATAAACAGAACATGCTGGAGGGATAGATTCCTGTCCCAGAGACTTCCCATACTCTGGAACAAACTACCTATCTATATCAAACAAAGCTCCTCATTGACACTCTTCAAGAAAAATCTTGATGATTGGATGGGAAATAGGAAATTCACCCCAGGGATCACTTCTGTGGCTCTGCTCGACAGGGGCACAGGAAAATAATTTTCTTGGGTGGCGAAAGCCAGGGTACCTTTTTGGCTAGGCTTGTATAGGCCCTAGGGTCGATAGCCTAGTACCTATCTATGAACCTATGAAGACCTGTGACTGTAGAAGGGTCATTCTTCTGTAAGGGTGTCACAGTGGCTCTTTGCCAGGCTTCAGGGATAGATCTTGTTTAGAATCTGAGGTTGAACAGTTAATGTGGAGGCTCAGATAGTGCATACTTACCACTGATGAGAATGCAGCCAGGTATATTGTCCAGTCTTATTGGATTATTATTTTGTGCCCTTAACAGGGATTCCAAGACTTATACCAAGGTGATTTCATGGAAAACTAAATTTTCAGGGATAGTGGGGGCAACAGTGTGGATAACTTTGATAAAGTTAACACTAAATTTGTTTTCCAATATATTGGCTATATCCTTGAAATCAAAACGTATGATAATATTATGGATGAGTTCATTGACGCATAGGTGTGCACTAGGATAACAATCACTGAGGCCTTTTTAACCCTAGCCATGTATCCCAAATGTCTGACAAGTGCTGGTACCTTTGGTAAGTGTAAGCAGGAACTTGAGCGATGAAACATTTACAATCAGGGACCTTGGAGATTAACCTTTTACAGGGTGCCTGTGTCCATCGGAGGCATAGGTGCCAAACCAGAGATGAAGTTCCTGTTCCCATTCCAATTTTCCAAGTTACACTTGAATTGGGTTAAGGAGGTACTCTGCTTCACATAGTTGGGGAGCCTGTTCCAGAAAAGGAGTAATCTCTGCAATAAATATCTGTTTCTCGAGCAGGTCCCATTTATATCAAAGTTAAGGTGTTTATATCACAGTAAGGTTAAACTCTGCTCAAGTACCAACTTAGTATATGCTGCACAGATGTAGATGGGATACTCTGCATTTCTGTGACCATATTTAGTGTGTAGGTAAGTACTACGCTAGCTGCCCTTGTGAGCCATTTTATGCCTAACCAATTTTCCTTTCAAAAGTGATAAACCCGGTATCTTTTGTTTGCAAGGTAAACACCTTAACCATTATACCACTACCTCAGTGCATCGCTGAACTCTGTTTGTTAATTTCCCATCATAACTGAAGACAGATATGCTGTTTCCTTTGGTACCTGTAGTGAATTTAAGTTCATACTCAGGTTTATATTTTCTAATAGTGCTCTTAGCTTCCTTATTGGTATGTTTCATTTTGCTCGTGAGGTAGGGGATGGGAATTTCTTACAACTTTTCATTATTTATCTTTTGCTGTACATTTTATTAATAGTGGAGTTCCACCAAATTGGTTTATTCCTTGATTTACCATTATATTTAGGGCAGACAGGTATGGACATTTCTATGCAACTCTAAAAATTGGAGGTGAATGTGGCAGCCCTCTAAGTAGTGTACATTAGCAAAGAAGTGATCTCCAGAAGCTCTAATATAAGATTGTGGAAAACTTGAAATGAGTGATGATATTTTTGATAAAACAGGTACTCCCTATAGTTACCCAAGGGCCTGACAGTATGATAACTGCTAAACACTAATATAAAGGGAGGGGTGTCATTGCCGCAGAAGTTGCAGATTAGTGGCAGTTTTCCCAAAGATTATGTTCAACGTACTTTAAATAAAAATGGTTCTTCTCAGCTCCTCCCTCAATCCTTTTGGATGAACAAGTGTTATGCCCATACCTGTCAACTGTCCCTGATTTTGACTCAAATTTTAGCTCTGTCTCTTTGAATCCCTTGTACAGTTGGTGATCTTTGGAAGGAAGGTGGTGAATTACACTTAATAAATAATGATAATAATTAAGAGGTATAGACTTATTTTACTTCAGAAATGTATATTAATTCACATTATCTTACTCAAGTTAATATTTTAAAAGTGTTCCTGATTGTCCCAGATGTTTTTCTGGATTTTTCCCTGATTGGTTGAGAGCTATGGTTATGACATGTTGTTTACTGCCCAGAATGCTAACAGATGCTAAACAGCTATGTTTGCAATTCAAAAAAGGGTGCTTTGTAGGTGTGCGGATATGTGCAAACGTCTCCAGTTGTGAGTCTAAGATTTGTTTTACCTACACTAGAAGACATAGCACCTAAGCTTCTTAGTGTAAAATGTTTTCCACATTAACTGCTTCCAGTGGATTCTTGAAAATACCATTAGACAAAGAAAGTCAAAAGCTAGTAACTTTCATTACCCATATGGGAAGATTCTGTTTTAGAAGACTGTCATTTCGTATTACCTTAGCACCTGACATCTTTCACAGTAAAATGATTGCTGGTGGTACGGATACATCCTAGTATTTGGTCTAGATAAACAAATGCATGATTCAAAGTTTGAGGCAGTAATGTAGACAATCAAAAATTCTGGTCTAAATCTAAACTAAGATAAATGCTGCTTTAGCAAAACAGAGCTTCAGTACTTTGGGCACCCTATTTGCTAGTGGTATCCACCCATATGCAAGCAATAGTCAGTTAGTAGCTGACTTATAAAACCCATCTTGTGTAACTGAGCAGAGACAAGCTCTAGACATGATTAACTGCATGGGCAAGTTTGTACCAGACCTTCCATGATGCTTCATTCTTTAATGGACTTATTAAAGAAAGATGTGTTATGATCTTGGGGACATGCTCAAACCCAAGCATTCAACAAAGTCAAAGAAATGGTTACAACAGCTCCATGGCTAGTTGCAAAACAGACGATAGTGTGCAGGTGTTACTAGCTATAGGGACGGCTGTATTACAAATGGATAAACAAATGTCACTTCCTGTTGCTGATTGCTCCAGAATGCAAACAGATGCTGAAGAGACAGATTCACAAATTGAAAAAGGGTGCCTTGTAAGTGTGTGGGCATGTGAAAGTTCTCCATCTGTCAGAGCTCAAGAGTTTCCAAATCCAGACTGATCACAAACCAATAGCTCCATTACTCAATTTGACCTAGACGAAGTTCTATCAAGCTGCTAGAGACGGTTAATGAGACTAAGGTGTTTAAGTGCCAAAGTAATATATGAGCCTGGAAAACATCTAGTTGATACAAAGGTGTTATCCAGAAATCCTATATGTGATCATCCATCGTCAAATACCAAAGATAACATTGCAGCTTATGTGGGAAACATAAAGATGTCAAGACCTGTAACTGCTAAGAGATTAGAAAAGCTTAAACAAAATGACATAAATGATCTAGAGTTGCAAGCTATTACCCAACATGTGCATTATGGCTGGCCTAATTTTTGGACATTAACTAAAAAGGATAGACATAAACACTGCACAGTCAGACTACAGTTATCAAAGTATGATAGTTCATTGCTATGTTAAGACAGAATTATAGGAAGTGAATGAACAGAAGTGATGTGTCAAATACATGAGGGTCATCAAGATATCATCAAATGCTGAGAAAGAGCCAAAATGTTTGTGTGGTGGGTGGACATATACTGCTCAACATCTTAGCACAAGAAATCTGGACAAAGAATAGGAATGTGAAGGTAAGCATCCTTTAGATCTGAAGACACCAGAAAAGTCTGGGGCAGTAACAGAGGAAACAGGGTTTGAAGAGAAAGCATCCAAAAAGAAGGAACCTTGAGAAAGATATTAAGAAAGCAAAGATCCAGAATAGGTCACTAAGTGCCGTCCTTTTGAGTGCTGATTGTGGAAATAAGGGTAAGAACTTGGCTAGGCTTGCAATGGCCCTAGGGCCATTAGCCTAGTAACTTCCTATGATCCTATGATTCTAATGGGGGGGGGACAAAGGCCCAAAAATAGGGACACTTTTTAAATATTCCTCTTATAAACTTGGAAAGTTAATAGAATAACTGGTTTTGCATTAGCATTAATCTGAAGGGTATGAAGTCTGAAACTCAAATGTCTGTCATTATTTTCTAACTTCAATCATCAATGATTTGCCAATAATTTGTCAGAAAACCACAATTTTATGAGAAACAAATCAAAAATATAAAGCAAAACTCTGCACATTCTGCGAAAATCTGTACAGTTGAGAGGTATGGTCGGACATCATCCATTACATTATTAGTTTAGTATCTAAGTGTCAACTCTGTATTATGCATCAGCCATCACAAAGACATGAAACACTAATTTCCATGCCATTACCACAAGGTCCTTGATAAAAGACAGATGCTGATTTATGTGAGTTTAAAGGCAAAAGTGACTTAGTTGCTTCTGATTATTACGCTTGTGACAGAAATAATTTATGCATTAGGCATTGCTAGCCAACATATGGCCAGATTCAAGGCTGGGTTCTCAAGGCAGCTTTGACTTCTAAAATTAGTAACAGATGATACACAGTTTATATGCAGTGAATTCCACTCATACTGTGTCATATCCTCACCATTTGCAATCAAATGGTAAAGCTGAGAAAGCAGTATCTTCTTCTTCTTTCGGCTTTTCCCGGTTAGGGGTCACCACAGCGGATCACCTGTCCACTCATGATTGTCAGTGGAGATTTTTACGGTATCGAGTTGCCAGCCCGGCGCCCAACCTTCCACAGAAGGCACACACATGCACACACTCATGCCTAGGGCCAATTTAGAGTGTCCAATCCATCTACAGCATGTCTTTGGGATGTGGGAGGAAACCAGAGCACCCGGAGGAAACCCACATGACCACAGGGAGGACATGCAGACTCCGCACAGAAGGCACCCCAGCCGAGAATCGAACCGGAGAACCTCTTGCTGTGAGCTGAGAGAGCAGTATTGCGCCTATTAGATTCACCTCTTTTTTTCCAGATATTTCTTTTTCCTTTTGATTTTGTATGTGTGGGATTAGTACAAGTGTTTAAGTTTGGTGTAAGGGTCAAGCTCTACCACAAGGAGGGTGTGGGGGCAGGGATGGATTCAGCATTACGCAACCTAGGCAGCTGCCTAGGGCATGGTGCTGGCTGTGGTCCCGATAAAAACATAAAAAAAGAAACTATCCCATGGTTCCTACCCCTATCTCCCAACTGTGATTTAGATTACATCTGCTTGACAAGCTTAACATGTGGCAACTCCAGTTTCACTGGCTCAAATGTAAAAGCATTTAAGCCGATAAGAGTGATCTCCTGGAGCTCTTCTAAGATGGAAGCCACTGCATTGCAGTCTTATTTTTGGGAGACGTTGTTTTCATTTTTATGTGATGCAAAGTTCTTGCAGTTTTTGTATGATACAGAATGAAGAGACAGTGTGAATATGTGTTGTGTGTGTTAGTTACCTTCAGTCTAAGGTAGCAGTGGCTCAGATTCAGTGTACCGAAAAAAAGTACGGTAAGCAGGAAGAAGACCATGTGGGCTTCAAGGAATTTCTAATAAAGAACTGCAATCAGTCAGTAATGTCAGTTATTAGAGTGTCATAGTTTTGTCATTCAGAAAATGCATATTATATATGTGTCTATAGGTGCATATCTTCATAAGTTGTTACTAGACTAATGACCCCTAGAGACCTTACAAGTCTAACAGCACACTTCAAACTATTTGAGTCCCACGTATCATGGACATCTATACTGAGGGGGGGGGGGGGTAGGCATTAGTTAGGGAGGTAACTGAGGATTTGTAGGAAACGTTAGTTAAGGTAATACTTTTCTTATTGAGAGCCTCTGTCCATAATTGATATGGGGTCTAGGGCCAGACCAGAGTAAATTTATAATTCCCATCTAATTGTCAAGGTTTTATTTGAATAGGGTCAGGGATGAGCTCTGTTTTACATGGATGGGAGGCCTATTCCATAGTGTGTGGATCCTTTTGGACACATATCTGTCTCTCCAGCATGTTTATTTATGTTACAAGTGAAGTTCAGATTCCTGGATCTAGTGTTTCTGGTGCTATTTGTTTTGTGCATGTGCAACAGATCCATCAGGGCTGGGTCTGAAGAAGCCCTGTAAGTCAAACAAAGAACCCCTCTCAGCAGCCTGTAGGAGGCTGAATACAGAGATAGAGCCTTTAGGCAATCATTGTAGGACAGGATGTTCATGCCCTGAATTTTCTTGGTGCAAAACCCTTCTGGGCTTTTCAACTGCTGCAAGTGTCTGGTTAGATACATGCCAAAGGGGCATTGTATTCAATGATAGGTCTGATACGGGTTGAGTAGAGTGGTACTATAACTTACTTGGACCTAGATTCCACACCTTTGCCTGTAAATGGGTGATATAGAATGGTTTTATTATCTTAGCTAAGTGTTTGTCAAAGGGCAGATTGCTGTCTACATATGTTCCCAGATCCCTTATTACTGGGTCAACTTTTAGGGGTGTTTTTTCAATAAACTAATTAACTTTGGTTGATAGTTTCCCTAAGGTCATTATAATGCATTTTTCGACATTGAGTTTTAGGCCATGCCTTTGGCAACAGTCATTTGTTTGTGTTAAACCCTCTTGCAAGATGTTGGCGTCTTGGGAAGAAATCTGTAATAGCTCCCAATTTACAGTAATCTGTGAATTTTGTGAGCCAGAGGCCTTGAACATTAGCACTGTCTTTTGAAAAGTAGATGCCAAACAGGAGCGGGCCAAGCATGGAGGCTTGGGGTACTCCACTGGTGACAGGTCTCTTGGTAGAAGTGATCTCACTGATCCTGACTTCTTGGTTCATGTCTGTGAGCCAGCTGGCAATCCAGCTTCTTATGAAGGGATTCATGCCTAGCTCAGAAATCTTGTCAATGATGCCTTAATGGGGTACTATACTGAATGTCTTGGCTAGTGTAGATCAGAGTGTATGTGCTGTGAGCTGTGTCTTTAAGAAGCATGCCAAAGACTGTGCATGCATGTATAAATTCCAGACATGTGCAAGCCCTAGTGCCAGTTTGAAAGAGCAGCCAGAGCAAGAGCATGCATGATTACAGTTGTTAGTTTGTATATAAGTTACTTTAGTTAAAGACAGTAAGTCTCTACACTAATGTGTTGGTATAAAATAAAGCTGCTTGATCGGAACCCACAAAGAGTCTTCTATTGTGTCCAAAATAGGAGAGTGACATCGTGTCAGAATGGGGATCGCAGCAAATAGTGTTTGGAGCCATGAGGTGCAGAGATGACAGTGAACGTAAAGAGCCAGAAAAGAATCAAAGGTACTGAGAGCTAGCAATGTTTATTTGGTAAAAAAGATAAAATGGGGCATTATGAGGGCACAATCCACATTATTAAGCAAGCAGAAGGCACAAAAGATTTATTAACTAAGAGAAATGTTTAAAACAAAGTTATTTGATGAAACAATTAACAGTAAAGCAAAATGAGCATGTTTAAAACAAAACAAGTGTGTTTGAGGCAAAATGGGCATGTTTAGAGTAAAATGAGCAAAAGAAAAGTACACTGGGCATGAAAAAGGCTTAAACTAGCAAAATGGGCACATTAAGTAGAAAGAAGGCAAGGCGACTGCATGTGTTTGGGCAAAGTGCCATGTTTTGGCATGACTATGACTTCATATTGTATCAACACGGCTGGCTTTAGGCATAGGCGAACTAGGTGATCGCCTAGGGCGCTGTTCAATAAGGCCTCGTAAAGGGCGCAATTTGTGTTTATTCATTTTAATTAATTTACTGTTCTTATTATGCGAATGCATAATAAGAAAGTAAATTAATTAAAATAAATAAACTATAGGGTGCCGGAATCATAGGGAGAGGAGGGAGAAGAGAGCGCCCCTCCCACTTTTAAACTTCCAGGTTGGCCAGGACTTTAAGAATTAACAAAAAAAAAAAAATCTTCACTCCACGGTAGTGGAGTCGGTAGTGGAGTCTTCTCCTTTAAGGAGGAACATACATGCATCACATCCACGCACGCCAACATGGATGTAAACACATTCTACAGTTGCAACAGCAATAAACAAGCAGAAGGGGTAATGCCATGTGTACGCGTGTGGGCTATTCAGATTAAAAAGAAGGTAAGTGCATGTGTGGCTGTGTAGTTTACACTGGGCTTCTGTGTGCGAGAGAAAGTTTGTGTGTGTGCGTGTGTGTGTGTGTGTGTGTGTGTGTGTGTGTGTGTGTGTGTGTGTGTGTGTGTGTGTGTGTGTGTGTGTGTATTTCTGAGTTTGTGTGTTTGGAAATAGCAGCTATTAATAAGGTTTGTCTGAAAGGATAGTCCCTTATGATCAGGTTGTATAAACCTTCCAAATGTGGCAGGGACTATAGACTCAGGGATCCCCACTACCTCAGACGTCCTTCTGGGAAGAATGGATATGCAATTTTTGCCTCAAAAAAGCTACTTATATATCTTAAACAGGGTCTGTTTGCAGTGAATTCTAATGACTTCAACTCCTAGGTTTTAGATGAGTAAAGAAAGGTAACACTTTATAAGGTTGATTAAAGTACATAATCACCATATAGTTTTCTCACTGAGATGCAGAACAGCTTTGTACTGCTCTGTGCATTGATTATGATGTAAGCAGTTAACAGGGTGATATAGATGAAAGAAAGTTTTACTAAAAGAAATCAGGATAACAATGTTGATTGAATTACATCTGCTACTATTGTTTTTCTTAAGATTTGGATAGGGTTTAACTTATAAAATAATTGCTTATTTTTCTGCTGACTATTTCACTGAAGAATCTTGTCAAACTAAATTTTCCTATAAAGCTTAGCTAAAAGAAATATGTGAATAAATTATGTCTTCTGCTGTTTTTTTAAGATTTGGATAAGATTTAGCTTATAAAATAATTGCTTTTTCTGTTGCCTATTTCACTGAAGACTCTTGTCAAACTAAACATTCCTGCTCCCATCTAGGCCCTGAAGTTTCTTAATGAGCTGTCATCTTATGTCTCTGATAATGTCCTCTAATAGGTATGTTTCTTATACGATCAGTCATATCAACTTGTCCTAGGTTGATATCTCAGAACTATTCCAGTCAGGCAAAGGGCAACTTGAAACCTGCCCGCCCTACAGTAGTTGTGTTCCTGCTAAATTCTGAAGACTGTAGTTGTTTTCCTTGAATGTATTACATATCCACGGTGGTGCAGTGGTGCAGCGGTTAATGCTGTCGCATCACAGCAAGAGGTTCTCTGGTTCGATTCTCGGCTGGGGTGCCTTCTGTGTGCAGTTTACATGTTCTCCCTGCGTTCATGTGGGTTTCCTCCAGGTACTCTGGTTTCTTCCCACATTCTAAAGACATGCTTCTGGAGCATTTCTCCTTGGGCCTCCACTGAAAACAGAATCTGTGGAACCTAGTTGGACTTTCCTAGTCAACAAATGTTAAATAAATAAATAAAAATATCCACGGAATATGCCTAGTTAGATGTTGTAAATCATTCCACTAGGACTGAGGTCCAGTGATTGGAAAGGGGGTAAGCTCCCATTGGGAGGTACAGAGGGGATTGAAGAACCCATTGCAGGTAGAATCAGGATTCTCAATATTTATGTTAGAATCATCCTTACTTGTTAATGTCTCGTTGCTTTTAGGTGTTGGTCTCTCACTTCTGAATAAGAGCTGCTACAAACATGTCTTCATACATAGTAGCATGCATAGTGTTTGTTCTGGTACATGAACAGGTATAGGCTCTAATGGGAAACTCGGATTACTAGAATTATTTTCTACTGTGACACTCCATAACATTAACAAAATGAAATATGCAATAAAAGTAAGATTACCCAGGTATGTATTGCTGTGGATTACTGCTTGAACACTTAGCAATCAAACGTACAAACATCTCAATCTCAGAAGCATCTTTTCACACACACACACACACACACACACACACACACACACACACACACACACACACACACACACACACACACACTTTTATCCATTATATCGGCCACTACTAAACCGGCTAAGTAAGATGCATGGTCTAAACATGATCCTTGGGAACTGGCTAATATTTGGGGACCAAATACGAATAGTGGATAAATAATTAAGTTTCTACTTGTGGAATATCTCCACGATCGAACACCTTATTTCTTGAGAGGATCTTACAAAACCTGTTCATGTTCCTGCTTCATCCTACCTTTACTACACTAATGCCCTTTACCTGGGACTTCCTGATTCTGAAAGTAATCTCTTTAAGCTAGCAGAAAAACTCTGTTACCAGGCTATTTACTGTTGCACCCAAGTACCATCATGTTATATGTGTGCTGTGAAGTCTGCTCTAGCTTCCTGTTTGCTATTATATCATCTTTAAAACCTTGATGCAGCTATAGTTGTCCATAAATGATTAGGGTCCTCTTTATCTGAGGGATTTAAAGTGGTATATTACACTCACTGTGCATTTCAGTCCCCCCCCCCCCAGAAGCTGCTGTCACTTTTACAAGGGCATTTGGAAATGTGGAGATCACTTTTTTGCTTACCGAGACCTGCATCTGTGGATCTGATATTGGAAGCTGGTTGAGAGGTATGGAGAAATTTCAACATGTTTTATATGTTAGGTGGGAGGAGAAGAGTATAAACTCCATGCAGGTAGCAGAAGTGTATGGCAGCATTTTGTTAATTTCTCTTAACAGTAAACATTACAGTCTTTCATCATGGATTGCTGCATGTGAAAAAATGGCTGTGATTTAAGATTTCCTTTTCTTGATGAATCTTACAGTGAGTGGGGCATTGTATTATTGAAGATCAGAGCTCTCAACATATTATTTGCCCCCCCACACACACTTTACCCCTCCCTACAGCTATCACTTTTTTCTTACAGCTAACACCCCTGGTCAGTTTCCTTCTCCCCAAAGCCCATGTATCCCATTGATAGAGTGCTGAGACATAGATCTCCATTGTCCATAATGTTATATAGTTCCCAGATTTTGCCAGACATTTTTTTGTCTTGTCCATCTAAAATATTTGCTCTGATAAATCACTGAGGTGAAATGTCAGTCAATAATGCATTTGCTTTTCAGCCTTCATTTCCTTCAGAAAATGCATGCTAAGACAAATGTTGTTATTCTAGCAACTTTCTAAGTCTATAAGAGCAATATGTATAATCTGTCCCTGTTTGGGACCTTTGACCCCCACCCCCCTTTATTTTAGGCTTCGTTCAGATTTCTTGTGCTAAGATGTTGAGAGTTATGGAGGCATGGTATGTAATGTCCTAGTTGCTGATTTATTATTTATTTATTTGTATTATACAAGGAATATAATTTGATACAATCAGGAAAGTGAATTAAAGAATGAATACATTGTATGCATGGCCTTAAAAAAATGTATGCAAGGAGTCTGTTTTGAAAACAGCCCAAAGGTAAATTTAATTCTCCACCAACCAGATGCATTTCTATGAATGTGGGTTTTCATGCTGTTTCAATGAATGTGAGTTTTGCCATTTCAATGAATGAGTTTCAAGGGCAGAGAAGTTTACTGCTCGTGCTAAGTCTGTTTTCATTGTGAGACTGTACTGTTTGTTTAGCAAATGGCTATCTGTGTTTGTGCTATTTCAATATCTGTAATAATTGTAGAAGCAAATAATTGAACATACGACTGGTAACTGGTGAGATAACCAAATAAAGGAACACTGGAATGGCAGAGGAGGGGGCTGCTGCTGGGGGTTGCTGAAGGAGGGGCTGGTCTGGGGTGGCGGTCTATTACCCTTCCTAGAACCCTATTTGACCATGATCTGGCTCTGGTATTTCAAGTAGAAAATACTTATGTAAAGGTAGTTGCAGTTTCACTCCATTACAAAGTATCTTTTTCTTCCTATGCATTTAAATAATTTAAGGAAATGACTGGAGTGGCTTTCTTGGGGAATGACCAGTGGGTGTGGCTCAAATAGGGGTGTTTCATGAGTGTGGTGTAGGTGAGGCTTAAGGGCACTACTTCACCTAGGGCGCCATTTCGGCTAAGGCCGGCCCTGTGTATCAAGGGCATAACTAAAGTTATTCAAAGTATGTCAAAGTGTGTAAAAGTGCTTACAGTCTGTGCTTATTACTGTGCATGCATTTCGAAGAGATTATTGTGTGCAAAGTGCAACTATTTCATGAAATATAGTCAAAGTATAGCTATTTTGAAAAGTTTCTTGTGCTGGGTGTGTCTATTCACAAAGTGCCACCATTACAAAGTGTTTCTTGCACTGTTAAGAGTTGTCTAGCAGGGTACTGCCCTTTTGGGGAAGTTTCAGTGTGTTATGTGCAGTTTATTTGCAAAGTGCAATTACTTTGAAATGTTATTGACTATGGGGCAAGAAAACCCAGTTTGTTCACATTGTAAAGTTATTTGAGATGTTTCTTAAAATTATTAAATGATTTTACCAATGCAATAATTACAAGAGTATTACAGTGCTAGACAGACTTATTTCACAAAGTCCAATTATTCAAGGGTACTACGAGTTTGTCCATTAGCATAATTTTGAGAAGTCCAAAAGGTATAATTTCAGAAGCACAAAGGCATTGGACAAAGTTACAAATACTGGCATAAATGTCTGGCATATGTGCATGTTTGTGCTTATTTGCAAAACCTTTCACTGGTATGTGTTGATATGGCAGATGGATTTCAAAAGCCCCTACCTCTTGTATTTGATTAGAATATTGCAGAAAACTGCAGAATATTTGAGCAAGAGTATGATATTTTTATAGAAGCAGTCTATGCAGATAGAGATGCATACACCAGGGGATTCATTTTGCTAAACCTAGTATGGTCAGAGGCCATAGAAAGAGAGCGTTCATTTGTGTATGCACCAACAGTATATGAAGGAGAAGGTGAAAACTGCCATATTGTTGTACAGGCTGAGTCAAGGGAAGACCCCGAATGTTTGAAGTGCAAGTTCAGACAAATGCGTAATTCCCAGACAAATATTACATTAGATAGGCATCTGTTTTACATGAGAGATCAGAAACCAGGGGAAACTTTTGCAGCTTATATAACTGACCAGAGAAACAAAGCTTAAATGTGTCAGTTTGGTGACTGAAAAGATGAGCTGATAAAAGCCAGGCTTGTGTATGGTATTAATAGTGTTGCTGTAAGAAAGATTTTGCTTTGTGACAGTGATTTAACATTGAGCAAAGCCATGGAGATTTGTCAAATCCATGAGGTGACAGAAAAACACACAAGTATGCTTGCGAGTGACAAGAGGATATTTCAGTAGGCTCCAGAGCAAATGTAGATAGCATGCAACACATGACAACAGAAGCAGGCCCAAGCACGTGGCAGCTACAGGGTTTCCTGGGAGTACACGTAGCTTTCCAGCAAGTTCTAAGGACGGAGCAAGCTCAGTGCAGTACAAGCATGAATCAGCAAAACCCAAATCTAGCTTTATTGTTAACTGTCATAACTGTGATGCAAATTATGAGTCTAAAAGAGAGAAGTGCTTAGCATTTGGTCAGCGGTGTCATAAGTGTAAAAAGTGGAATCATTTCCAAAAGTTTTGCAAATCAAGTAAACCTCACACAGTTGTAATGAAAGGTCACACAAAGAATCAAACTGATCAAATAGAGCTGAAGCAGTCAGCTTTCTATGTAAATGGTGTATCAGTACTTGGTGAAAGAGTTGATGCAGTTAATTTATTAGCAAGAAGCAAAGTGTTTTGTACTGTCCAGATTAATGGAAAATCCATAGAGCTTAAAGTAGACACTGGTTCAAAGTGTAATGTCATATCAGCAGACACATTTGCTAAAGTGAGAACTAATGAACAACTCAGTGTGGCCAGTAGTGCAAAACTTGTTGCTTATGGAGGTGAAGGAAAATCAGAATGAAGGCTCAGTGATGCTTTCATGTTTTTTTTGGCCAAGAGCTGTTGCAACTTGTTATTTCATGTAGTTCAAAGACCAGTACAGTCTTTATTGGGTCTCAAATATAGTTTTAGAATGAATCTGCATTCTTTTGCTAAAGAAGTTCATTACATAAGTGCATTTCCGATGTCTAATTTTTCTGAAGCCATTTTCTCAGAGTATGCTGATGTTTTTGATGACAAGTTGGGCAAAATTCCAGTTGTGTATTCCATAAAGTTAGACCCAGAGGTCAATCCAGTAGTCAGACCAGTGAGAAGAGTTCTGATAGCTATGCAAGATAAAGTTAAGGCTCAGTTGGATAAAATGGTACAGCAAGATGTGATTTGTCCAGTCACAGAACCAACTGAATGGGTGTTGTCCATGGTGGCCACTCACAAAAAAGGCTGAGATGAAATCATAATATTTGTTGACCCAAGAGATTTGAACAAAGCATTGAAGAGGGCATGTGATCCAATGTGCACAGTTGAAGAGGTTGCAGATCTAATACTGAATGCCACTGTTTTTTTCTGTCTTGGATGCAAAGAGTTCATTTGGCAAGTGATGCTTGAGCACAGATCCTCATTTCTAACCATTTTTGATACTTCATTTGGTAGATACAGATTCCTAAGGATGCCATTTGGAATAAATTCTGCAAGTGAAGTTTTCAGCGTGCAATGGAGCAAATTGTTTTGGGTTATCTGTGTGCCAAAACAGGAGTAGATAATTTATTGGTTGGAGGCAATGAAGCTGAGCATGACAGAAACCTAAAGAAAGTTCTAGACAAAGCATGTGAAGTAAACATGAAGCACAGTCCTCTGAAGTGCAAATTCAGACTTCCAGAAGTTACATATGTAGGTCATTTATTTACCAGTACTGGCTTGAGACCAGACCTGACCAAGCAAGCAGCTATTCTTGAGATGTCTGCACCAGACAATGTACAAGCTCTACAGTGTTTCCTAGGCATGGCCCACTATTTAGGCAAGTTTATACCAGACTTCAGTGAGTTGACAGCACCTTTAAGAGAGCTAATGAGCAAAAATGTTGCATGGTCATGGTTGGAACAGCACCAGAAGGCATTTGAAGACCTTAAGTGGAAAATTGCCACCCCACCTACATTAAGATACTATGATGTGAGTAAACCAGTCACTCATTCTTGTGATGCTTTAAAATTTAGTTTTGGTGCAGTTATACTTCAAGAGGACATACCAGTAGCCTGTGCATCTAGAACTGTATGCAGTATGCTCAAATTGAGAAGGAATTTTTGGAAATAGTATTTGCATGTTCCAAGTTTCATGATTATATTTATGGTCGAGGTATTCAGATTAAAACTGAACACCAACCTCTAGTTACTATTCTAAAGAAGCCTATGCATTCTGCTCCAGTGAGATTACAAAGAATGATGCTCAAATTGCAAAAGTACAATTTAAAAATGGTCTATATGAAAGGCAAATTGCTCTATTTGGCAGATACCTTATCCAGATCATCCAGAAATACAATGGAAAAGCTCAACGCAAACAGTTTTGACTTTGACATGACAGCTGTGCATAATTTTTCTACCACTAGACTTAATGAGTTAAGAGATCATACAAAGAATGATCCAATTTTGCAAAAGCTCAATCACTACATTGATGTTGGATGTCCATCAAAGCAATCTAATGTACTACCTGAAGTGCAAACCTACTTTCCTTACAGAGATGAATTGTTGAAGGAAGATGGTATTATTTTCAAAGGTCCTAAAATTGTTGTTCCTACTTCCTTGCAGCAAGAATATAGCCAGATTTTGCGTCGTGGTCATGCAGGTTCCATATCCACTAAGAGAAGAGTGAGAGAATTGATATTTTGGCCTTCATTACCAAAAGACATTGATAAAGTACTTTCTTCTTGTTCAGTATGAGATAGTACTAGACTGCATTTGTAAAGAGAACCACTTCATCTAAGTCCAGTTCCTGAACTACCTTGGTCAACAGTAGCCACTGATGTCTTCGAGTGGAACAATCAACACTGCTTGGTTTTGGTAGACTCTTATTCAAATTGGTTTGAGCTTGATCCACTATCTAACCTAACATCCACTGCTGTTATTACTAAGTTAAAACACCATTTCTCAGTCCATGGTAGTCTGCACAAAGTTCTTTCTGACAATGGTACTCAATTTACTAGTCAGTTGTTTCAGAAATTTGCAAGAGAATGGGACTTTGTACATGTTACTAGCAGTCCTGAATATCCTCAGTCAAATGGACTAGATGAATGTGCAGTGCAGAGTGCAAAGCAATTATTGAAAGGTCAAAATGTGACAATACTGATGTGTTTTAGAATTTGCTTAATCTCAGAAACATACCCCGTGACAATATTCTTGGCTCACCTGCTCAAAGACTACTTTCCAGACTAACTAGAACTACGTTACCCATTAATTCCACTTTTTTGAGGCCTAAAATTAAGAACAATAAAACCTTCATGGCTCAATTGTTTAAGAAGCGTAATATCCAGAAGTCCAGTTATGACAGATTGAGCAGATTACTTCTTCCGTTGAGGGAAGGAGAAGTAGTCTGAATCCAGATGACAAAAGGTTTCATCTGAATCAGTCAGATTACAGGCATTTGTGCCAAGCCAATATCTTACCTGGTAAACTCTGAGGGTGTGGAGTGTAGGAGGAATTGTAGACATCTTTCTGTACCAGAATCATCATCATCATCATCATCACAACATTGTTTCTGTAATGTAAACTACAAAGCTAAGAGTGAATCAGATGTTGTTCCCATACCATGTTCTTCCCACACCAGAGTGTGTTCAAATCTCTGATTCCATTCCTGAAAATGTTCAGAACATTCCAAAGGTTGAACATTTTGCAGAGACAGTTGCTAAATGCAGTTCTCAGTTTTATGTCGCATGATATGGATGAATATCTAAGCCCAGTGTGAAATACGCAGCAATGTGGACTTAACTGCATATATATATATATATATATATATATATATATATATATATATATATATATATATGTGTGTGTGTGTGTGTGTGCCTAGTCTTGTATCTGTGATCTCATGCTTGCCAAATAGACTCATAATGTTGCATGATCTATTTCTCAAAGAGGGAGGATGTAGATCAGAGTGTATGTGCTGTGAGCTGTGTCTTTAAGAAGCATGCCAAAGACTGTGCATGCATGTATAAATTCCAGACATGTGCAAGCCCTAGTGCTATTTTGAAAGAGCAGCCAGAGCATGAGCATGCATGACTACAGTTGTTAGTGTGTATATAAGTTACTTTAGTTAAAGTCAGTAAACCTCTACAGTAATGTGTTTGTGTAAAATAAAGCTGCTTGAACAGAACCCATGAAGACTCTTCTATTGTGTCTAAAGTAAGAGAGTGACAGCTAGGTCAAGATATGCAGTATGTACTGTTTTACTCTCATCTTTTGCCTTGGTGATCCTGTCAAAGATGTCTGCTGGGATAAGTAGGCATGACCTTCCCTTATTAAAGCCAAATTGGGATGGGTCCAGTATCTGTACATTGCCGAAGTCCTTGTTTATCATTTTCATGATAATTAATTCTATGGCTTTGCATATTAAGCTTGTTAGAGTGATGGGTTTGTAGTTCCCAAGGGCAGATGATGGTCTGCTCTTGTGGAGGTGAACAAATCTTGCAGTCCTCCATTCGCTTGGAATGTAGCTGTTTCAAGGCTATAGTTGAAGAATGACTCAAGTGTTCCTGATAGGATATGTTTTATGTTGTTCAGGAGGCAGCTGGGGATGTTGTTGAGACTCCTAGAGGTGGTGCTCTTGGTTTAATGAGTACTGCCAGCAGCTGGTCCCTGCTAATAATTTGGGGCAGTATTTTGGAGAGGATTTTACCTGGAGAGGAGTGGGGGTGACGTTTGAACTGAATTTATCAGCTAGTAGATTTGCTATGTCACCCTGATTGGTGAAGGTAATACCGTTTACCACCAGGTCCTAACACTGTTGTACATTACCTTTAAGGTTCTAGATGTAGCTGAAGAAGGCCTTGTGATTGTCCATAGCCTGAAAGGCTATCCTTACCTCATAGCTGAACTAGTTGGACTTAATTAGACCTCTTAGTTTCTGGTTTACTTGTATAAAAGAGCACTTGTCTTTATGGGAGATGATCTTCTTGATTTTGGCCAAGAGTTTTCTTGTTTTATTATATACCCTGTTTAGGTGAGGATTTCATCAGTGGAGTTTGTTTTAGTGTGTATTTTGGGTTTTCTTCTGGTTTGTATGTATAGCAGGCTCTAAGCAGCCATTTACAGATTTGTATAGGTACTCTGTACATAATTCTACATAGGTAGCTATGGTGTCAGGGTTACTTAATACGATTGAATTTGCCTTAGAATTTGCTTTAGAATAGTTCCTAACTGTTATTGGTTTAGCTGGGTTTCCAGGTTTATTTTTACTTCAAAGTAGACTGCTTTTGTGATCTGACGTCACTACTGAGCATGTGACACAGGGGAGTACAATGCTGTCCCATGTTGGTGAGTACCACATCCAGTATGTTTGATCCTCTGTTTTGAGCATTCACTATTTGTTCCAGGGTGTTTATATTAATAAAGTCCAGGAAGCATTGTGCCTGTGAGTTTGAAGTAGTGTATATTTTGCAGTCTATAGCAGAATAATGCAAAGTCCGCTAAGAATAGGGTGTTTGGTTGGATGGTGAACATGTCTAGTAGGTTTAAGTAAAAATCGTGAGACTCTAGAGGCATAGATTGTAACCTGTAGCTAGCCATGATATGGTGAGGGACCTTACCTGTGGTGACTTACATATGGATGAGCTGCATAGTATCATCTTGTTTAACCAACATTAGATCAAGACACCTCCACCTTGACCCCATTCTGTGCTGTTGGTAGTCTTAATGTGTGGAAGGCTATGTAGCCATGATCTGCTGGAGTAGTTTCTATGGCTCTAAACCAAGTATTGGTCACTACACAGAAGTTTCCATTCTCTAGAGTGAAGAGAGCTTGAAGGTTGTGGAGTTTTTTGTTTAGTCTCCTAGCATTGAGCAGTAACACCTTAAGGTTGCTTAGATACTTTAACTATGTTGGTAGTTCTGTTTTTGTGGAATTGCCTAAAAAAGGCTGTAATGGGGTGGATAAAGTTTTAGCCAATATCCAACGCCTAGGGGGACAGCTGCAGCCCGTCCTTGGCAAAAAAAAATGTGATCTGTTGACCATGTCCTCCTATGTTGACAGATATTGACTTCCCCTCTAGTGACAGCAGAAACTAAGCCAGTTATTAAAATCAATAATTTTGTGTTTGCACTGTGGCATCATTCTTGGTGAAGGTAGAATGTTGCTCAGTGCAAGGCTCATGCCTATCTGTGACACATATTCCAAAAGATCCATTATGTCTGTTTTCATGTAATCCAGTGAGGTACACCTCAGGTCATTTACACCCACTTGGACTATGACAGAATCATACTGTTAGCTGGGGTGCAGTGACTTTATTGAGTGTACGATATTGTGGATCCTGGCTCCAAACAGGCAACTAACTGTTATCCTCTCCTTGTCTAATCTGGTAAGTGTGGCATCTGTGTGCCACACAATGGAGTCTCCAATGACAAGAGTATTAGGTAGAGTGTTAGGTAAATTATATGTTTGCCTTACAGGCTTTGCTCTTGGGGGATCATTATATGTTGGCTTATGTCAGATGTTTGGTGTTGTGTTTGGTGTATGTTTAGTGATTGCTGAGGAATAGTGTTTCCATTAGGTGGCGTTATAGGAAGGTTTCTTTTAAGCGCCATTGCATAAAATAACCTGTGCGTGTGAGGGATATAGTGTGGGTATTCCTGACAACCTCATTTGTATATGAGATTTTTGCTTCCAAGAAAGTTGTGTTATTTGCATCTCTCGCATAACATGTAATTTTCTTTAAAGATTAACCAGTTGTCTGAGAACATGTGGCAATTGCTACATTTACTTGGGATGGCAAAATATACCAAGCTGGTCACAGAGACATTTGGAAATTGGATATCCATGTTGTCCGATCTTGAAATAGGGTGGGCTGTTTAGGATTAATGATTGGGCTTTAACAGGAGTCTCCTAGAGTATTTTCTGAGGTTAAGGGCAACATGTTATATATAATGCTACAATATGGTACTGCTATTCCATGTGCAAGCTAATTGCTCTATGCTTAGTTCCACACAACACCACACTGTTTAACACATTTGGACTTAATCCTAACTTTATAGAGAAATGTTAAATGTTACTGTCTTGGTGTTCGCTAATGTACAGTGCACTGCTAACTGCCGTTGCTCAGTGGGAAGCTCTGCAGAAACCTGCCTGATTTATAACATAAAAAAGCTTTAAAACTGACTCCTATGCCCTTTAGCCAATAAACAACCTCAGTTTGATCTCCTTGAAGTGATTCCTAACTCCTAGAGACCACGTAAACATGTTTTGCCACAAGATGGATGATTGTGGAATTTCTTTCTTCAAAAACTACCAAACATTTAAGCCCCTGGCTAATCCTCCCCTCTGTAAGGTGATTTGGAGGCAAAGAGAAGTAGAAAAACCAACAAAAAGAGAAATGACTATTTTTGCCACAAAGTTAAATAAATGTTGTGAAGAATGCTCAAAACAATAGTGATCAGTTTATAAAGCAAGTACAAGTGCAGTAAATCATTCTCTTTTTAAATACCTTTATTGAATTATCACTTGTGACCATAAACAAACCTGCATTTACATAAAAGAAAACAAACCATATTAACATGTTCTCAGTTACAAACATTATACATCACATATACTCTTCTGTATAACAGAAGTTGATCAGTTCTTGTCTTCCCTTAAACTTCATTTCTACTTCAAAACATTTTTCCACATGTATTGTTCCCACAAATTCCATTTTTTATGTAATTTTCTCCTTACCTTTTCTAAAGATCCCACTTCTAGTTCTTTTATCTATGTTACAATATTTACTACTCCAAATATGGTTGGTTTAGACTTTGATTTCCATTTACTAGTAACATTTTTTTTGGAGCCACCAGAATTAAACTTAAAAAGTCCTTACTTATGTATAGGCAATTCAAATCCTGTATCCCATATAAGAAAAAATAATTTCCTTTCTTACGCCCATTTGCTTACCCAGTATTTATGACAGAGTACTCTGTAGGGAATTTTTAAAGTCTGCCAACACATTACACTTCAAAAACATATGTTACCAGTTACTTCTTTTTCCCCATCAAGTCTTCATCATTTGCCGTCTACTTGAAGAAAAATTCTTTAGAGTCTGCTCTAAGTATAAAAATACATATGTAAACACTTCCAATGATAAATCCTAAACTTTCTAGACTGCGTTGCATATTTTGGAACTATACACATGTCGCCTCACAATTAGACATCGCCCGTTCGATTCTCGGTTAGAGCGTCTTCTGTGTGGTGACATGCATGAATGGGCGTTCCTTCATTAAAGGTTGTGCATTAGGCCCGGCAAGCCAGCATGTAAAAATCTACTGTCAATCATTAGCGGACCGGAGTTCCACTGTGGCGACCCCTAACCGGGAAAAGCCAAAAGACACACACACACGCATGTCATACCATTGTTTCTTTGTGAATCGCTTATTTGTTCTCTCATCCCAATCTTTTCTTTTTTTTTTCTTTCAATAATATTTCTTTATTTATTTTTCACAGTATACAAATTAATATACAAAGGTGATATTAGATTATAACTACATCAAAACAGTTAAACATATTTACAGAATTTACATGAATGTTTTCATAGTTTAACATTAAAAGACTGGTTAACTTCATATATTTCTTCTGAATGCTATCTCAAGGGTTAGTAACAACATCTCAGTTTATGATTACATAATGTTGCGGTGATTCTTGTGTATGTTGTATTGTATCTTACATTTAGTGGTTTGTGTAAGTATAATATTGAAAATCTGTTCCCAGAGTTTAAAAATATTGGGATTTTTGTTTTGCTTGTTTATTATGTATTTATGTGCTAGTATATATTTTATCGCCAAGATCCTGAAATTCTCCCAAGAGTTCTTGTACGGGTTAAGCCAGTTGGTAGCTATGTAAAGTTTCATTAATAGGGAATATTAATAAGAATGATTATTTGGTTTTTGGATAGATTATTTGGGGGAATATGTAATATCATAAATTCCCAAGTGAGCGTTGATGTTTGATAGCCCATTTTTTGCAGTTGTAGTTTCAGGGAGTTCCAAAGTTTGAATACACATTTACAGCTCCAGAACATATGAAAAAGGTCAGCAGTTTTATCTTTACAATGTGGGCAAGTTGGAGATTTTTTAGAGTTAAATTTATGCAAGCTAAGGCGTGTGTAATATGCATTGTTATATATCATGAGTTGAGTGAATGCTAACTTTTGAAGGGATATGGATTTTACTGTTAGGTTAATTGCTTGGGCTAGTTTGCGATTCTCAATAGAGGGCATTTTTTCTTTCCAATAATCAGATATGAGTATATAATCTTGAAATTTCATGTCTTTTATCAATTTGTATGAGCATGCTGTATATTTTTTGTTTAGTAAAAGAGTTTTCCATAGTAAGTTACATTTCATTATGTCTTCTTTATTGATGTTGATATCATGAAGATAGCTTATACACATTTCTTTAATCTGTCTCATGATCAACAGATATGATTTGGGAAGGTTCATTTGACTTCTTATTTCATGTATAGGACAGTTTAAGTATGGGTACATATCTTGTAAGGTTATGTTTATTAAATGTGGGAAGCGTTTTAAGTCTAACATCTGGTTATTTATTTTAAAGTTGGGGTTTTTATGTATGGGTTGTAAAATCATCATGGGTTGAAGCAAGTTTACTGATTTAAAAAGTTTTTGTGTTAGTGCTACAGAATATTTAAGGGGTTCCATTAGATTATATGATTTCGTAATATTGTTGTTTAGAAATGGCAATGCTTTGGGATTTATATCCAGACTTTTGGTATGTTTAAAATATATTCTTACCCAGTGTGGACACCAAGTTTTATCTGATGTATTGTAGTTTGCAATTCTTAAGATTCTATTGGCATTTATAATTAAATAGTAGCTTTCAAAATTTGGTAAATTTAATCCACCTTTGTTTTTAGGGGTCATCAGCTTATCATATGAAATTCTACTCTTTTTAGGTTCCCATATAAATTTAGCAAATTCAGTGTGAATCTGCTTAAAGAATTTCTTGGGTATGATTAGCTGGGAGGACATGAAGATGTATAATAGTCTGGGTAAGATATTCATTTTTATAATCAAGACTTTGGCTAATGGTGGTAGTTTCAGATTTTTCCATCTATTTAGATCAAGTAGGATATGGTTCCATTTTTATTTAATATTATTAAAATAAAAATCTTTGTTATCCGTGGAGAATGTAATCCCTAAATATTTAATCATTTCTTCACTTTTTACTTGTCCTATCAATGGTAAAAGTGAGAAAGGTTTAGGGGTTTTTAAAGGGAAGATGTTAGTTTTCTTGAGGTTTATTTTGTAGTTTGATATTGTGGCAAAGTCTTCAATAGTAGATATTATTTTCTTTATGTCCGTAGTTGGCGTTGTACAATAAATGTTGAAGTCATCTGCAAATGCTGACAGGGAAATTTTGGTGTTGTATATTAATGGGGCATTGTGATATATATTTTGTTTTATATTTAAAAAAAGGGGTTCTAGATATAGGTTGAACAATAACGGAGATAAAGGACATCCTTGACGTGTACCATTTCTGATCTGAATTCTATTAGACCATGTTTTATTTATATACAATGATGTGTAGGGGTTATTGTATAATATTTGTAGGGTTTGAATAAATTCTTGGGGTATATTAAAGTAAGGTAAGATTTGAAATAAAAAAATTTTGTTTACTCTATCAAAGGCCTTATGGGCATCTATGACGAGTGCATACATGTTTAGGTTGTTTTGGTTAGCGTATGAGATTAGTGTGTGTAGTGTTAATGTATTATCACTCGATTGTCTGGATTTTAAAAAGCCAGATTGTTCACCAGAGATAATTATATCCATTATTTTTTTCATTCTATTAGCCAGAATAGATGTTAGAATTTTGGTATCAATATTTAATAATGATATGGGTCTGTAAATATCCAGATTTTGAGGGTTTGCCTTTTCTTTGAGTATAAATATAGTTTTGGATGCATTAACGTATATATTATTAATTTAATTGTTTATTATGTAGTTTAATATGTGGGATAGGATTTGTGCAATGATAAGGTAAAATGTTTTATAAAATTCCGCTGTGAGACCATCTGGTCCGGGTGATTTATGGGATTTCAGTTTTTTGATTGTTGATATTATTTCCTCAGTGGTTATTGGTTTTAGTAATTCTTTTTGTAGTTTCATATCAATTTTCGGCAAATTAAGTTTTTGTAGGAAGTCTCTACTGTTTTCATTTATGAGTAAGGACTGTTGGTCTCCATAGATTTGTGAGTATATATCTTCAAATATGTTAATAATATCACCATTTTTTGTATAATTCTTATTCTCATAGGTTATTTCAGAGATTTGAGAGGATACTCTTGACTGATTAGTAATTCTTGCTAGTGTTCGCGATGGTGTTTGGACATAACTAGCATATTTGGCAAGTATTTTAGTTTCGTGGAATGGTAAGTTATTATTGCGTAACATGTAAAGGTCTTTTTGACATTTCAATAATTCTGTTTCAGTTTGAGTGTTGAAGTTCTTAATTAGATCCTGTTCTAATGATTTAATTTTAACCTCCAGTTGTTGTTTCTCTCTGAGTTGGATTCTTTTATAGTATGTTGCTTTTTGAAGAAAAATACCCCTGATTTGAGCTTTTGTTGTTGCCCATTCGATATCTGGAAGGTGTTGCTGTTTTGATAATTTTGCCAGAGTTGTTTTAAGGATATGCTGTATTTCCTCAACTATCTCCATTTTGTTTAAAAGATTGGGGTTCAGGGACCAATTATATCCTCGGTTTAGTGTGTTATTTTTGGTGTTCTTAATAAAGTTTAGGGTAATTTTCGAATGGTCAGATAGCTATCGAGTATATATGTTTACTGTAGGGTCTCGATTAATTAGTGCTTCAGAAATTAGAAAAAAATCAATTCTCGACCACATTTTATGACAGTTGGAGTAAAACGTAAATTTATTTGAGTTATTTGGGTTATTGCCATATTTAAAGGGATCATATAAATTAAAGTCATATTTAAGTTTGTTTAATGCTAGAGATGCCTGCTTATTGTATGACATATGTAAACTTGATTTATCCTGTTTTGTTTTGATAGGCGTTCCAGTCACCTCCCAGAATCATATAGTGATTATGGTATTGACTTAAGATAGGATACAATGATGCAAAGAAGGAGTGTTGATTATTACAAGGTGCATATATATTGAGCAGTAAAATGGGTTTAGACTAGGCAGGAGTTGAAAGGATTACATAACACCATCTTCCTTCTTTATCTATTTTGGTTTCTGTAATTTTATCTTGGTATTGCTTCTTAATGATTATAGCTACTCCTGTACTATTGGTTTTGCCTTCCGAAGCTTTAATTTCTCTTATCCATTTTTTTTTATTTCTGACCATTGTTCTATAGTTAAATGTGTTTCTTGAATTAGTATAAAGTTTGCCTTAGCTTGCAAAATGAGGTGTAGAAACAGTTTCCTTTTCTTTATGTTCTGGAGCCCCTTGATATTCCATGACTCAAATTTCCACATTTACATAGCTTCTTGGTTTATGTATGTAGTCCTGAGATTTGAGTATACATATCAGATTGTGTATATTTCTTGTCAAAATCACGTTATGAAAGCATTCTCTTATTCCCGTCCCTTCCCTGTGCCTAACCACTAGCCTCCTGGACCAGGAATTAAGCAGGGTCTGAAGAGGTTTAAACCTTGTATATTTTTGTAATATTAGTATAGTGTTCACTTGTGTGTTAGAGTTTGTGAAGTAAAAGAAGCTTAATGACCCTGCATGACTTATCACTATTTGTACAAAGCCTACCCAACCCATTCCCTAAAAAAACACTGCTTTTATAACCTAAGCCTCTTCTTATGAGATTTACTATAGAATGTTATAATTTAGATAACATATTTTCAACCAATTTGGACTTAGTTAAGTCAGGGAACATCAATTCAAGAAACTTGTCTCTAACAATATTTACATATTTTCTAAATCTAAATTGTTATCTCAAGCTTTATTTACTAACTATAGTAGTAATAAGTATTAATTCCCCGTCTAAACTTTCGCTATGATTGGTCATTACCCCCCTTGAAAGAAGTTCTTAGTTCTGTTTATTTCCCTCTTAGATTTGGGAGTATATGGGTTCTTAGTCTACATAATGTTATGTTGTTGTTTCCCCATTGCAGAGTTTGAGTATCTACTTGAGATTGCATATGAGTTTGCTTGATATCTTCTTTGTAGATATTCCTCTCTTTGTAATTCCTTTTAACTTTTTATTGCCTCCCTATATTCCTTGGTTTTATGATATATCTGTTTCTTCTCTCGATTCATTTATTTGTCATTTTGTGTGGTGTAGAGTGATAATGTTCTCAAGTTGGGTCTTTGGATATCCCCAGTGTAATTGACAGCCTATGTTTCATTGCTCTTGCCTTAATTTGTTAGATTCTTGAACGAAGTTATATTATATAAGTCTTGGCATGACATACCTCTACTACAGAATCGTTATTCGTCATATAGTTAATTTTACCCATTCTTATGCACCCAGGAGAAAACATTGCAGCTATACATAAGTTTTGTATAGTTTGGTGAAAAAGCAGTAAATTAAATTCTACTCCATGAGGTAATAAAATATTCTCCTTAAAGAACAACTTACAGTATATTGACATTTGTACAATGTTAGACATTAATTTACAAACTAGTTATAGCAGTATAAAAGTGATAACATATTCGTTGGCAAGTTCTGTTAATTCTGGGATTTTTATAAAATTATCTGAAAATACAAATACAGAAGAAGTGGTATACAATTATATACTTATTGATGGGTAGAATAGGATAGAGTATTGATGACATACACTGAGAGGCAGTGAATAAAATGTATGTTAGAAGAGTTAGGTGAAAATGTGTTAATGATATAGCAGATCTGTATAGATATGTGAAGGAGAAAAATGACTGTTGGAGTTCAAGTTATCTAGAGTGTAGGACCTGGACATTTCAATAAGTGGATAAATATAGAAGGGAACAAGTATTTATGCAGCTATTTAATATTCTATTCAAGCTGGTTTTATCATCAAGAGCTTAATAATCCATGGGTATCAAAAGTGTTTGCCTTTAAGTGAGAATTTGCTGGTTGTTGGTAAATGAGAGAGAAAAGGAAGGGAGACAAAGAGTTCTCCAAACTTCAGTCCCGGAATATTTTAAGCATACACATATATACTCTTGACCCCTGGAACAATAGCCCATCTATATTTGATATTTTCACAAATATTATAGCAGAGATTAGATAGTATTGCCCTATATTGAATCCATTATCTCCATAGAAAAGAAGAGAAAAACAAAAAACAAAGTCTCCAGTACCATTCCCGTTCTACCAGCAGGAATGTTGCACCCAATATACATAATGAAGAAGCAACTTGTTCCCTTTTAAACATTGTGATAAAATTCAGATTCTTCGTACAGGTAGTTTCCTTATTGCCTGAGTTAGGCTGCCTTCCTGTTTTTAGCCTCAAAGCCAAATATATTTAAGAGACATGAAATTAGGTGCAATGTAGGATAACAGCTTTTTCATACTGAGGTAGCTTGGGGAAGAATCAGTAAAGAGCCTTGACATATGCACACATTAATTTTTATCTATAGTTTTATGTTGGTGCTGTTACCTAGTTCTTCATTATACCTACTCAGGGTGCATGGGTTTATTTTATCTCTTCAGATATTACTTACATGTCTCTGTTATTATCTGCGTGTTGTAGCCTTCTATTTATAGTCTGTATTAAAGTAAACGGTTTGCTATATTTGAAATACTGTTTGACCATTTAAATTAAGGTCAGCATACAGTAGCGCTCTTTGCAGATTAGAGTTCCCAGCAACTGGAAGTGGGTTTTTACTAATATAGAATTTTCGACTCTCTCTTCAATTTTTCACTTCTTTTTTTTTTTTTTTGATTTACATTCCATTTAGATGCCTTGCAGATCTTCCGGTCAGCTAAGCCGGCTGCTTAGCTTCTTGTAGGGGGACTCTGAATGTAAACGGACTTCCGGAAGTGCCTCCTCTTCAAGTCAACCTCCTGGAGATGACAAATGACTTGTAGTTCCTCCCGTGGGAAAACTAATATGTCGGACATGTAATACGTTTCCTGTTGAGATCCTTGTGGCCTGCAGAGAGAAAATCAGGGTCGCGCCACTCAAAAAATAAAGCCTAGGGAAAGACAAGAGTAAATTGATGAGGAAAGAAGACCCCGGCTGTTTGCATAGCTTGCAGCTGATCTCGAGAGCTCTATGAGCCGATCCGGTGAGTGTATCTAGTTATCCATGGCGAGAATTTTTCTGAAAACTGTCAGAAAAGTGTTTTTTGCTTCTCTGTGGTTAGCGACCAAGTGTTTAACTCCATCCACATAAAATATCAGTGTATTTGGATATTTCATTTGAAACTTTAGCTTTCTGTCAATTAAGAACTTACAGTAAGGAGAGAGGAGTTGTCTAGCTTGTCTAATTTGTAGAGGCAGATCTTGAGCAAGTGATATTTTTTTATTGTTCCATATTATGAACCCACAATTTTTCTTTGCAGATAATAAGACTGTGTTAACATCCTGAAAGTTTAGGAGCTTGGCATATACAGGTCTTGGGTTGTTTGATGCTTGAGATTCTCTCGGGGCTCTGTGTGCTCCATCTATTATTATTTGGTGGGCTGTTTTTTGGTCTTTGAGTAGTGTGGCAAATATTTGTATAATAGAATGTGCTGTATATTTTCTGGCATTCCTCTGATGATTATGCTATTCCTTCTGGATCTTGCCTCAAGATCAATAATTTTTGCTTGCATGTTTTGGATGTCTACTTCATGTGCATCAGATTTTTTGAAAATTAAAGCTATTTTTTCTTCATTCTCTGTGATTTTGGCTTCTGATTTGTCCATTCTTTCTATTATTTGGTTAAAAGAATTTCCAAAATGATTGTAATTGGGTGGACAGTTCTTTTATTGCCTCTTGAATAGGTAGTAAAGCTGCTTTGATGTCATCCAGATTTGCAGGTTGATCTGCTTTATTTTTGTTCCCTGATTTTGCAGTATCTTGTTGCTTTGTTATTTTCTGTCTTTTAGAATTTAAATCTTTCTCAGGTGATAGTAATTCTGAGAGTTTAGTTTTTGTTGTAATATCCATGTTTTTGTCTTCTTTTGACATTTTGTGTAAGTGAAGCGTCTTGGTTTGCAGATAAAGTTCAGTATGGAAAGTTTCCTGAGCACATGGCTTTCTTTCCTTATCTCACTCCTTTGCTTCAGATAATCTCTTAGAATCCTAGTAGTTTGGCTGTTTATTCAGGTTTATTTTTTTTTCCAGAATTTTTGAGTGTTGATTAGAGTTATTAGCTCAGATTATTATGTTAAAATAGATCCTGGTTTTTCCTCTGGGTTTTTATTCCATAGAGATTGAAGAGCTGTAGGTTAGCAGTGCCTACAGAACAGTGGCCTTCTTTGAATCTCCATCCCAATCTTTTCTAACCTTCTCTAATTGATCCCTATAGTCATTGTGCAATATTGTATATGCCTTGCTAATGATCTCTTTCTTAACAGCAGATTTTGTCCTAGATTCAACTAAAAACTCTATCATTGCAAGCCTTTTAATTATTCCTTTCTGTTTGCCTGTACCCTGGTATCAGTCCCTGGCAGGGAAGGCAGTCTACAGCCTGCAGTTCAAATGTCTTCTTTGCCTCTTAGCAATCTATTACTTTTCCCTCTAATTATTTGTTCCCAATTACTTGATTCCTTTACCAGTTTCCTCCAGTAAATTCCAGCCCTCTAATCCAGAAAATATTCTTATCTTAGATTGAGTGGCTCCGACTGCAGTTGAAACACTTGAAAAGTATTGCAGAGTTCTCTGCAAGTGAACCCCGAGACTTGCAAACTTGCCTGATTTATAGAATGGAAAAAAAACTTGAAAATTGACTACTATGCCACAGCAAAAGCATTTCAGCTCTGAAGTACAGATTAAACAACAAACAGCCACCAAACAACTAAGGCCCTGGCTAATTTTCCCTTCTACAAGGTGATTTAGAGGCAAACAGAACTAGAAAAGCCAACAGATAGATGTTTATTTTTGCTACAGAATTTAATAAATGCTTTTAAAATACTCAAAAACAGTAGTGATCACTTTATAAAGCAAGTACAAGTGTAGTAACTCAAGAGATATTCTTGCTTGGATGACTTTGGATGCAATTGAAACTATCCTTTTTACTGTTAATATTTTTTTTTATTAAACAGGTGAATGCATTTTCAGGGGCAGCCCAGGAGTGTTGTCTGGTTAATTGACGTATTCAGTTTCACATAGTAGTCAAGCGGAGATAGAAAGAATCAAACTCTATATCCTTGACTGCAAGATTCAACTCGTTAAGAGCTTGAAGTCTTAACCTTTTGTACCAACTGCCAGACTTTCATGAACTTCTATCTTTTTCTGAGAAATACAGTCAGCCAGTAATGACACTCACAAGGGTTGCATAGTTTTTATTGCACAGAAAATGCATGTCCATGCATCTACTAGTATTCTGTTAACTTTTTCAAGTGAATTAAAGTTGTCTGACACTTAAGGCTCTGAACTGTCAAAGATTCTGCAGTCAAAAGTACAACATTTGAATCCTTATACCTCAGTTTGCCTACTGTGTGATTTTAAGGAGGCCACCTAGAGTTCCTGGGTTGTCAATGTAAATGGTCACTTACTGCATTGTGTTTAGCTGGTTAACAAATGGATTAAAGAAAATAATAATTAGACATTGCCCCTTTTTGGGGTTTTGGTGCCCTCGCCTACCCATTTATTTTTGGTTTTGTCCAGAATTCTTGAGCAAAGATGTTGAGAGAATTTTTGGTCTAGTCCTTTACAATCTGAGTGTATCTTGCAAATTCTTGTAGATTGCATTTAGAGTCACTAAATAATGACAGGCATGTGAGGTTCAAACTTTGTTTTCTTCACAAATTACTTGCAAATGCAAATATTGGTATTTTATCAACTTCTTAAGTATATCAGAGAAATATTTAAAATGTGTTCCTCTGTTTTGTGTCTTTGTCTGTGATGCCTGAGCTAAAATGTTGAGACAGCAGAGGGAAGGAAGTTGTGGCATGACTCTGACAACAGTGTCTGGGCATTTATGAATTTATTGATTTACTTGATCTCAAACTGATATCTGGGTACAGAGTCTTAAAAGTAGCCATAATTGATGGTTATGTGTGTATAAATAATTGGTTCCTGTATTCCTGAGTAGTTATGGTTTTAAGGGAAAAAATTGATTGTACTCAACAGGAACATCATCATATGAGTCATATACTTTGGGCATGAACCTTGGCTTCCTTATTTTGTTGACTGTTGGCATTAATTAGGCCATGAATAAACAGCATGAAGTCTAGTAGTTTAATAGTAATATTTTTAACAATGAATATGCATTTTAATTTAACTTGTTTTTGCAGGCACGTGGGTGAGGAATGCACAGAGATGGGTATCAGCAGTTTGTATAGTAATCATTGCAGATGAGTAAAGCTATAAGCTGTTCATGAACAACTACTTGTAATACAGATTTTGATTCCTTCAGCCTTCATTTTGTCTCCTGGGTGACTCTGACCAAGTCAGTCCACCAGTGAGTGTTCCTAGGCTGCCTTGAAAAGGGACACTTACATCCAGTGGTCAGTCTCAAGCTGTTAGCAAATGCATTACACATTTGTTGTTTGAATTCGTGCATCCATCACATAGCTACTAATTACTACTTCATTATACACTCTCTGACTATGAATCCCAGCACATCTCTTGTAGTTTAATGGGTTGCCAGATGCATTTTCAATAAATGTGAGTTTTAGTGAAAGAAAAGTTTACTGTTGCTGTTTACAATGGGATAGTGTTCTGTTTAGCAAAAGGCTGTCAGTATTTGTGCTGTAAAAATTTGAAATGAAAGTTTTTAAATTAAATCCAAATATCTGGGACTGTTGTAAAAGTAAAGAAAATCGTATGCATGCTGACAAGTTTGAACAGTGTTTTTCGGTAATTACGAGAGATGGTCAAGGAATAGGATATTGTTATGGCTGTGGTGGTGGTGGTAGGGACTGTGGTGCCTCAGTCCATTACCTCATCAAGGGCCCCATTTGACCAATAACCATTTTATGGGGTCTTGTTCCTCTGCAAAACTATTGATGTTGTGTTCTTTTGTGGAGTTGAATAGTTGTGATGGGTTGCGATTGATTAGTTGGTTTATCAGGAATTTGGGAGTCTGTGCTTTGCAGGGTAACCTGGTAGATGTCATCATTATACTGCTGTGAAAATTACTTTGCTATCATTTTGTTGTTTACCAGAGTAACATATTTTATACACATATAACATGTTATCAGTCCCAAAGCTCTATGCAAATGTGAGCATATTTGTAATACACACCAAGACTACACCCACAGTCACCTTTCTCTACATTCTACCATGTCACAGTTCATTATCAACTGGGGGCACTGTTGGTTCTTATGGTGCTACATGCCACTCCCCGTTGATCTAATACTCAGGCTGTCAATGTGACAGCAGAAAAAAATTTGGTACCTACATATTATCGCAACCAGATTTCTAACCTGGAATATTTCATAATGTTATCGCGAAATGAGTTTATCTTAAAGTAAAAAGAGGTGTGTCATGATCTAGGGATGTCATTGTCCACTTTACTCAGCCCTCATTAAGCCAGTCATTGAATATAATGTCTCCTTTCACATATATCTGTCCAGGCACATGTGACAACTGGAACACCCCCTGATATACCTCACTAATAGGATACAAGGCCAAAACAACATGTCCTACCGGGACTGGTTCAAAGCTGTGTCACTATACTTGGTGTCCTACAAGGTGACCTGACTCTGGTATACAAGCATCCTCTGACCCATTACTGATGGATTTACTGCACATCAACAAATCAAATGGTATCAGAAATACTCAGACTAGGGATATAAACCTCTTCTGCAACATTAACAAAAGAGTTTGGAGGGACAGGCATATTTTGCAGAGGATACTGCTACTATTGAACAGATTCTCCATCCACATAAAACAAAGTTCATCCCTGTCCATTTTCAGGTGCAACTTAAAGCTATGGATGAGAAACAGAAAACTTACCCCAGGACTGTCCCCTGTACTACTAATGGACAGATTCAGCTCCTAAATGCTTTATTCCATGCATGGGTCCCCCTCAAATTATCTATGGTATGTTCTCAGTTATTCTTTTTAGGGGTAATATGTAATTATCGACCATAGGATGGGTAAGGCCAATCTATAACCAAATAGGATAGCTTATTTTGAGCACAAAAAGGGAAATTGGCTAGGATTAAAATGGCCCACAAAGGCAGGTAGCCTAGTACTTACCTATGAAACTATGGCACTCCTCAACAGTAGAGGTGTGACAGGTCTTAACAACTGCCTCATGCCTCTCATACTGTCTGCATGACAGAAAAAAAAGGAAAGACCCTTCAATATAGTGCTCCTTGACAGTACAGGAGTGCCAGGTCCTGTCTAAAACCCACCATATACTCTCTATGTGACAGTAAAAAGAAAATTGTCTGTTTGATCTGGTGCCATTTAACACTGAAGGACCTCCAGGCCCATCCTTGCCCCGCCTCTCTCTATGTGATAAAATAAACAAAAGACAGAGCTGCAGATCTCACCCTCTAATGGATTGTACTTGGAGTGGCTGCCTCCTTCACTCTATCCTAGCTTTGCTATTGTTATATATTACACAAAACAAACTGTCAGCCTTTTCAACAGTTGCATTCTACTAATCATGACTTAATATCTTATGCAAAAATTGTAACATACAATTGCCTTTACTAAGTTACACAAATATGTGTCAGAAAGGTATACCATACAAATGCCTACAATATTGTCTCTGCCCCTAGCTTAATGCCCTGTTTAAAGCTTAAATCGGTAGTATATAGACATACAGTTAAGAAAAATGAAGTATGAGCTAAAATGCTGAGTAAAAGCACCAATGAATGCTATAGTGCACAGTCCTGACCTACCCCAGTATGTATCATAAGTTCTATGTGGTATAAAGTTTAAATAATTCTGTGTACTATGTCAGACTATAAAAGAAAGCCTATTGATGCTCATAGCATTTTATATTACAGTGCTTGTATCAGACTAAAGAAACTCTATTTGAAGAGCATAGATTTGCTGACTGTAAGAATTTTCAGCAGCCAGATAAGCATACCGCTCTGGCCAATGTAATGCATTTTAATTGTTGCAATGCCTGCAGCCTAGATATCAGTAAAGGTAACAAACTGCAATTACATAATGGAGTGCAAATAGTTGCAAACAATTGTATTTTGTGTTCAGTGAAGTGAATCCATAATACAATCATAAATATAATTCATTACATCACCAACAAGTACCATAATCAGGTTAAAATAACAGACAGACAGACACACCCACCCTGTGTCCATTATGCTCTTTCCGTGAGAGTAAAAAGAAAATGATCCTTTTCATCTGGCATCATTCAGCACTAGAGGAGTACATGAAAGGTTATGAATTGGTTTCTCTTACTTCTTGGCATCCTGGTGCATGCTCATACCTCAGGGTGTTAAATGTGGGAAAATTGCCATTCATTTTATATACACTCTGGAAGGTATAACAATAAATTGAAGTCTATAATCACAGATTACTCCATGAGCATTCTGAACATAACCTTATGTTTTGTCAAGTGCAGTGATGTTCTTAGTTATACTTAACTGACGGCCAGTCAGACTATCTTACTGTTTTGTACTTTACAATACAGATTATTCATATGATACATATATTATGTGTGTGTGTGTGTGTGTGTGTGTGTGTGTGTGTGTGTGTGTGTGTGTGTGTGTGTGTGTGTGTGTGTGTGTGTGTCTGTGTGTGTGTGTGCGTGTGTGTTTGTGCGCGTGTGTGCACATGTGCGTGTGTGTGTGTTAGCCTAGACCTTACACAGATTCAGTCAGTATTCTGCCACATAGTTCTCACTGACTAGCAGATAGACATGCCTTATTTACATAGGCTAAGGAGTCTGCCATATAATTTGTATGTGGTACTAACAGACATAAAAAGGTGTTCTGGTGTTGAAACATTCTGTAACATAAATTAGTTTAAAAATGTATTTTGGAAAAGCTTGCAAGGAAATATGTAATTTGTAATTTACAGTGCTACGTCTGAAATCAGTAGTTAGTCATACATGGATTTGGTATTATCAGTTTAAAAGGCCAAGTGGTAAGAGAAAGCAATTCAGAACATTTCCTGTAAATCTTTATACAAAACATTTTCTAATTTCCTATCTTTGCAGACAATAACTCCCCAATGTCTGGAACTTACTAAAAGGCCTTTGTGGCTGAGCTGCAAATGTCCTTGAAGAAGAAACAAAATTCTCAGTAAAGGCTTCTCGAAGAGGTACTGGAAATATTACTTATATCATGAGGGAGCTTCATAAATTTATCATCAGACTTAGGACACTATTGCTTTGTAGTACTCTCAGAGATAGCAAGCCTCAGATACAGTCGTCATATTAAAATGTAAGCACAGTATAATCTTTTTTTTATGTTTTTTTTTTTTGCCACCTGCCCAGCTGCATGCTGACCATTTGCCCCTCATCTGTGATATATCAGCAGTTGTTCCCTTCTGAGCAAGAGCTGATCAAGGAGACTATTATTCAAGTAGCCATCAGTTATTTTATTGTAGGCCCTAGCCCCCCCTTGGAGTACCTCTGCTATAAAACAACCTTCAGTGATATGCAATACCAAACTTGTGATACCCTCACTTCCTGAATCATTAGTACCCAGAATTAATAATTACATTTGCAGTGAAATGTTCCTCAATTCACTTCTTTACAACAATGAATAATATTGAAAAGAACGCACCAGACATTGACTCTCCCCTTGTCAGTATGAATACCACCTTGGGTCTCCACTAAAAAAAGTCAGCGACATAGCAGAACTAATGCAGTCAAATAAAGTCAAATAAAAGAAACAACCAAATACTCCACCACTTTCTCAAATAAGGTATTCAGCTGCTCCACCACTCTGTCACTGAAGACAGTTTCCCATTCATTATTCTTAAAATGTGTACCTTCTATTTTTCACAGACGTTCTCTTCTGTCATCATTATTCACTTTTCTTAAGCAAATCCCTTTACTATTCCTCTTATTATTTTGAGTTCAGATTATTTCCCCACTTTTCTTGTCTTTCATCCACAATAAGCATAACTGCTATTTCTAATCTATCATTTTTCTTATTCCAAATAGATTCTAGAACTCAATGCACTGTACCAGATTTGGCCTTACTGGTGCACTGTAGTATTAGCAAATAGCTTCTGGTCCTTTTGAATAATTTTTCCTGATAGTACAACCCATTATGATACCTGCTTTTCTCCAGCAATCCACATATCCACATAAGGGCTAATCTCCCTTGACATCCGCATCCCACCCCCACCCCCTAGTAAGGAAACCTCTGTAAAAGACTTCTCCAAAGCCAACTTCATGCTACTCAAGAAAGAAGTTACAAACTTTATGACACCCATGCAGACAGGAGCTGAAAGTTCAACTGCTGAATCCTACACTAAGGCACTGTACGAGCACATCCACTCGTGCATAAATCGTGCCATCCCAAATAGAACCAAGACACTCTCCTCCAAAAATAGGAAACTGATCTGGAAGAAACTGTTGCAGAAAAGAGGAAAATCCCAGGATGCAAAAAACTCCCTTACCAACCTCAGTAAGAAGCTGAGATCCCTCATAAAATCCTCCAAAGCAAGTTACAAAAATAAAACTGCTAAAGATTCCAAAGACAACCACAAGGCATTCTATAGTTATGTCAAGAATCTAAATCACAATGCTCAGATCTGCTCCGAGCTACAACAGAATGACATTAAATATACTGATCCCAAGGATATTGCCAATATCCTGGCAGATTGATTTAGTGCCAACTTCACCCCCCTCTCACCCCCTGAAGGGCCCATCTCAGTACCAAAAGATTGCCATTTTCCGGTAAACACAGCCACACAGGTAGAATCCGCAGTCTCCAAAGCTAAGAATACAGCATCCATGGGACCAGATGACATCCTGGGCTGTGTAGTACATGAACTACAAAATGAACTGGCACCTCACCTAAGTGTCATGTTTAATCATAGCCTCACCTCAGACTTCATGCCCACTGAGTGGCGCACAGCTACAGTTATCCCACTCCACAAAGGGGGGCTCCACCTTGGATCCCAGAAACTACCATCCCATCAGTCTGACCAGCATGATCTGCAAAGGCATGGAACGCATTGTCATGGAACTTATAAACAAAGACATTGGCAACCTTCAAACACTGGACCCCACCCAGTTTGGGTTCGTGAAGGGCTGATCTTGTCCCCTGAACTTGATTGACTTCTTCAAATCAGTCTCCAGTGCTGTGGACGAGGGTAAGGAGGTCCACACAGCCTATCTGGACCTTGCCAAGGCCTTTGGCACCATCCCCCACTCTGGAATCATAGATAAACTTACTAAGCTGGGAATAAATCCCTATGTCACTTGATGGTTTGTCAACTGGCTTACTGACAGAACCCACACTGTAAAAGTAGCTGACTCCAAATCCAGCTCCAGACAGGTGACAAGTGGAGTACCTCAGGGTTCAATCCTGGGACCGCTCTTGTTTAGCATCTATTTCTCTGAAGTACAGGCCAACACTAATGGACTCTGGATAACAAAGTTTGCAGATGCCTGTAAACCGGGAGCCATTACTGAATTCCCAAATGATGTGGATATTCTACAAAAGGGCCTTACAGAGACAGATGCTTGGTGCCACAGCCATTGTCTCAAGCTTAATGCCAAGAAATGTATAGTTATCCCCTTTGGGAAAAACCAAGTACCCATGAATTACCACGAAGGTGGCAGTACACTAAACACTGAAAGTGTGATGAGAGGCTTAGGGACACAGGTGGACAGTGGTCTCACCTTTGATAACCACATTGCACAACAGTCAGGAAATCCTTCTATGTGGCACACCTCATCACTAAGGGCTTGTCATCCAGAAAAAAGGAGTTCATTGTCCCACTGTACTCATCCCTCATTAGACCCATTATAGCGTACAATGCCCCATTTGGTATGTACCTCACAAGACATCTGCAGCAGCTGGAAAGGCCACCGAAATACCTCACTAAAAGAATCACAGGCCTAAAGTAGATGCCCTATGCTGACCGTCTAAACAAAACTCCAGCTATACTCTGTGGCATATCATCTACTAAGAGGTGATCTCTGCTTAACATACAAGGCGATGTGAAACCCTGAGCTGTTCGACATGCTCCACTTAAAGAAATCCCAATCCCTCAGATCCACACACTCCAAGGGATCTAAACTTTGTCATCACAATGAACAAAACATGCTGGAGGGATAGGTTCCTGACCCAGAGACTCCCCATACTCTGGAATAGACTGCCCATACATGTCAAGCACAGCACCTCCTTGGCCCTCTTCTAAAGGAACCCTGACAACTGGATGGGAGATAGGAAATTCACCTCAGGGATCACGTCAGTCACACTGCTAGACAGGGGTCCAGGGAAGTAAATATTGTGGGAAGAAAAAAACAGGGACTTGTTATGGCTAGGCTTGTATTGGCCCTAGGGCTGATAGCCTAGTACCAACCTATGAACCTATATGTTTCATATGCTTGAAATGTGTTATTGCCCATGTCACTGTAAACCCCAAATGCTTTTCATACTCATTCTGTTGAGGTCCAGCACTGTTTATCTTAAACTGAAATGTTGAATTTTTTGCTCCAAAGTACACCACATGATATACTACATATATTATATATTAAAAAAAAAAAAAAAATATATATATATATATTTATATATATATGTATATATATATATATATACTTATGTATGTTTTATATATATATATATATATATATATATATATATATATATATATATATATATGGGTATAGTTCATGTTATTGAAATTTCACTTACCTGAAAAACAGATGCACAAGACGACTTTGCTGAAAAAAGCCAGATCACTGCAGTTTTACTCCAGGAAGCTAACTACTTGGCCACCACGACAAAATAAACAAACCAAAGCAAATCAAACCAACCCAAGTGGGAGGTTTTGACCCTCACATCCCCCCAACTAAATATACCAACTCCAAAATTGCACTATAGTAGGGAAAAGAGCAAAGTTCACCATGGTGGCCAAGTGGTTCGTTTTCAGGAGTAAAACTAAACTGATCCTCGTGAAACTAAGTTTTCATCTAAGTCATCTTGTGCATCTGATTTTTGGCTAAGTGAAATTTCGATAATACCAACTAGACCCATATATATATATATATATATATATATATATATATATATATATACACACACACAGTAAACTCTTAGTTAACTGGCTCCCATGGGGATTGGTAGATGCCAGATAACTGTAGTTTCTGGTTGCTTGAGAGTTACTATTAAAAATACCTTTGACTAATACTGTACCCTATACTATTTGTTTGGTTTGACTTGTGCTTAGGTTGAAGAGTGAGGGAATTTATTCCTATCTTCCTTTTTAAAACTCCAAAACTCTAAAACGTAAGGTATGTTTCTGCTGGTGGAAAACAGAAAGTGCAACACATGAAAATTGTACAATATTTCTTCGATTTTTTTTCCCTGGTTGCTTGAGTTCTGATTAACTGAGAGTTTACTGTACAGATATATATCCATCCATCCATCCTCAATCCTTGTTCCCATTCAAAAGTGACAATCATCCCGAGCCAATATATATATATATATATATATATATATATATATATATATATATATATATATGGGTCACCTTTAGATGCCCGACAATGCGTTCCGCCGACACGGAATCCGACGGGACGAAAACACCGACAATGCAGATGACCGACAAGGTGAGAACCCGATGGACTCGGTAAGTGTGCGATCGAGTGAGGGATTTAGTGTTAGGGAGCGGACAGGTAAGTGTGCGATAGTGAGGGACTGTGGGTTTAGGGGTGGGTTAAGTGAGTTAGGGTTAGGGTGCAGGTAGGGTGAGTGTGCGGTAGTGTCGGATCTTGGGGTTAAGGGTGGGTAAGTGAGTTAGGTTAGGTGCAGGTAGGGTAAGTGTGCGGTAGTGTCGGATCTTGGGGTTACGGGTGGGTAAGTGAGTTAGGGTTAGGGTGCAGGTAGGGTAAGTGTGCGGTAGTGTCGGACCTTAGGGTTAGGGTTTGGGTTAGGGATAGTGCATATGTTATGTAGTGTACTGTGTTGTTTACGTGTAGTGTGTTGCTGTAATGGTTTTCGGTGTTTTGCGTTGTCGGCGTTTTTTGTTGTCGGTCTTTTGGTGTCGGTTATTAGTGTGTCGGCGAAACAAGATTTCGAGGATTTAAAGGTGATCCATATATATATATATCTGACATTCTTCTAGCCTTCTTACATGTTTAAACTTGTAGATTTACAAACTCTCTCCACTGTTATTAGCAGATATTGTTATTCTTGTGTCATATGAATGCTGATTTGACTTACTTTGTCCGAGATCACCACATCTTATTTCTGCACGGCACCTTGGCATACACCTGTGATGCAAGGTTCTGTAGTATTAGCTTGCCGATGGTAAGACTGAGCATATCTCCAAAGTCATAGCACTGCAGGTGTTGCACTATAATTCTCAGTTTACCAGGCTTGCAATGAGCTGTACTATGCACCTAACTTTAATATTGCAAAATGCAAAGTAACAGTTGCCATGCTATGCAAGCCAGACTCCTGAGTCATAAAGGGAGGACTGCAGAGTGCTGTGCCGAACAACGTGGCCTCCAGTTCAGCTTACTGTTTGGCGGCATGGCCTTAGCATCTATGTGGGCACTCTCCTGCATTCTGCTCATGTATGGTATTCACTGTTATCAGGTAATAACAGGCAGTAGATCTGACATATCTGCATGCCCTTCTTTTACTTCTTGCCCTTCTACTTCTGTAGCTCTGTTTTTCAGTGTGCACTGCTTGCTGCCAGTTACATCCAAAATATAGTGCAGTGGCAGCTGTATGGTATGCGAATGATATGCATAATGAGGTATGAGTGTGACTATGAAGCACTGCTGAAATGCAAGTTAGAACCAGCATAAGTTGATACTTATTTGGGGTTTGTGTGACAGTACATGTGGTCCAGCGCACAGACTCTTTTGTGGTGTCTGGTGTTGTTGTTTAACTTATGTTTGTTGAGCATACTTTAAAACAAGCACAGCATATTTGTAATCTTGACCATAGATTGTTGCTGCAATGATGAAGATTCCTCACGAACTTCAGTATATACCCATGGACCTGTCTGACAGAGAAATACCAAATGAGAGCAATTTTAGGACTGACTTTTGTAGCACCTCGTCTTGTTTATATCTCTTGCTTTCCTATTACTTTATTTCCCATCTTTGTCCTATTTCCACAAAGCTGTCCTCTTTGTCATTCCTTCAGTACCACACAATGAAACTGTAATATTTTCATTGGCATAATTTGCAAAGGGACATTATTTTCATGACTTTCACTGCATCCTTGCAGGCAGTGCTCTCATTTTTTGCATTTGTCCCAGTTACATAACTTATTTACCATAGTACTGTGATGCTGTTTTGTGTCTATTGCACATACATCTGCTGTACAGTTTTCTTAAAAAAAAAACTACCAGGAAACATCTGTGTGCCACATCTGAACTGCCTTTGATTTGCTTGTGGTGCTGCATACCATGCTTTTAACAAAAATGGCACGTTTCTTGTTTTTGTATACAAAAAAAAAAAAAAAAAATAGTAATGTCTCTCAAACAACTGATGCAGCATCAAATGAATTTGCATTTGTGAAGTGTGTGCAGTTGCCTTTAAAAATCACGTTCTGCTACAAATTAGCATATCAAACACAATAAACAAAACTGAAAACATTTTTTCCTGTGTGGAACCAAATGTTTCATTCTTAAAGTACCATTTTGCTATTACATAAAAATAAGAGAGTATTTGCATAAAACATGCAAGCTCTGTGTAGGAATACTGTTATTCTTACACAGAGCATTCTATGGCCATCTAGGACAGCAGCACACCCTGCATATTCATGAGGGAGTGCTGCTGTCTACAGTAGACAGCCACGAAACAAGAATGAGTGTAGGGGGGGTGTATGCAAGCACTACTCGCACAGTACACATGCCCCCTGCACTCTAGAATAATTCCCATACGGCAGTTCTAAAGCTAGTAATAGTATCCGCAGACACTGTTATCACAAGATAAAAGTGTCCACGGACAAAATATATAAGCACAGCCCCCCACAACATAAAACCAACTGTCCAGATCATCGCAAAATGTCCAGAGCATTCCCTCATATTTTTAGCCTTTTCTTCATAAAATGTTTCCTGTCTGTGAATGCAGTGGGATGATCTAAGGGGATAATTATGCTAAAATTCAAGGGATTATTATTGGATTATTGGAATGATCTTAAACTTTTTAATGTTTTTTTCATCCCTAGTAACGTTTAAGCGAAGATGAGTGGGTGTGCACGTAGCACAGCTATGCTCAGCCTAGCTTACACATTCCAGTGAACTATACAGAAATGCAGAGCCCAAATAGTGTAGTGATTAGAGCTTTTGCTGAGCATGCAGTCAGTCACAGTTCGAGCCCCAATGCAGTCTGTTAATTTTTATTTGTGAAAACAGCAGTAAAAGTATATCTATTAGAAATAGGTAGTGAATAATACATATTTGTTTACCAGGGTAGTATAGCGAGTCCAAATATGAGGTGTCAGTGTAGTACAAATGTGAAACCCCCACATAAACACGTGTCCCTTACAGTATAGCCACAAAAGAAAGCAATGTAATGAAAGTACATAAAATGAGAATAATAATAATGATAATAATAATCATAATAAGTAGTAATACTAATGATAGTCCATAAAATAACAGCTGAGCAATGCTAGTATAGCTAAATGGAGTTCTGCACTGGTACATCTACCACTTTAAGCAATGCTTAGCTTTACTAAGCAGGTTTGCCCAACACTTAGCTTACCTCAGCATATTCAAAACTGTCCAATCACAGCAAGGGTGGGAAATCAGCCCTATTTAAACCTTGCAGGCTGGAATACAGCCCCACTGTAGGCACTATGGCTGGTGTTGGTGAAAGTGTGTGCTTTTGGGTGCAGTGCTGGGGCATTCAGGAGTCCAGGGTCATGGTTGGACTCCTTGTAGAAAACCATGACATGAGACTGCTGCAGGACCAGTACCAGGGCAGAGGCCTGGGAACGTCTTGCCCATGATCTCACCAGTGACACTGGCATCCCTCTGACTAGAGAGCAGGTCTGAAACCACTTTGAAACCTTGAAGCAGAGGAGGCCGGAGCTCTTGGATCAGTGGGTCCAAGATGCTCGGGTGGGGAATGCTCCAGGCGTGTGTAAGTATCAGTCACAATAATTATTTTTCAAAGTTCAGCCTGTGTATGTGATGGATAAGTATGCATAAATGTTTTTTTTGTCTCCTGTACAGCTGCAGATGAGAGGGCTGTGAACTTGGATGCCCACACCAGCAGGCTGCTAAGGCTGCGTCACAAGGCTGGTGAGTAACAATATATCTTGTAGTATTCAGGGCAAATAAATAAAAATGATTATTATGTTACCTTGCAGTATTTAAAAATGGGTATGGTTTGTATTGAATAAACAAACCTATAGGAGAGTAATACTGACATACAGGTTATATATCAATAAAATTGTAATTACTTGTCAATAAAAGTCAAATCCCCAGACTGGTTGTGTTTATGTTGGTATTGTATTAATTGAAATGTGTACAGATTATGCATAGTAACTAGAGCTCTCAAAGCATTAAACAATCAAGGCTCATCTGACAAAGATTGTAGAGTTGTAAAACAGGAGATGGGCTATATGAAGAGAATATTAGACAGAAAGCAGTCAAACAAAAGACAGCAATTTTTCAATAGCTTATTCTGATAAAACACAAACTTGTTGTATTTTTTTATACAAACAGGCACAGTTCGAATCCCAGAAGTGGTAGTAAGCTGTATGCATAATTTTACCCAGGATTTTGTGAATATGTGTAGAAACAGTCAGGTAGTGTTAACAGAAATTTCCTCTACAGGTCTGCCAGGTAAGAAAACGTATAAAGTAGCTATAAGAAGGCTGTAGTTATACTGTGTCCAGCACCCACTGTCCAACCCCAAGGCTACAAATGACAGCAAGATAAGTACATAGACCAAGTAGTCTCCCCCAAGAAATATTTCTTAAGTGTCATGCTGTCAGTTAGTGGCCACTGCTGCCAAAAACCAGGGTGACAAATAGAAATCAAAGCAGAGTATGGCAGTAGCACACACACACACACACACACACACACACACACACACACACACACACACACTATGAGTGCACATATGTAACCCTGACTATGTGAATATGGGTAGAAGCTGTCAGGTAGTGTTAACATAAATTTCCTCCACAGGTCTGCCAGGTAAGAAAAGGTATAAAGTAGCTTTAAGAAGGCTATAATTATACACTGTGTACAAACATACTGCTGCCCAACCCAAGGCCATAGGTTGTTGTAAAGTGAGGTAATACCTATAGAGTAATGATTTGAGCAATGATCATTAAAGTTGTGAGCACTTCAAGCATATGCAGTTGTTAATTGACATCTCTCTCTCTCTCCCCCACCTTATCTACACCAGTAATCTAAACACATAAATCAATGGGTATGTTTTTCACCAAACCTGTTGTTGGGACATGTGTGTTATTGTTCTACAAATATTGAAATGTTTTTCTATTAATGTTCCCTATTCAAATATTATCATTGGTGGCCTGTTGCTATCAGTGTAACCTGCATGCCGTTATAATGCCCACTGTGGTTCCATATATGCATGTGTTCTGTTTGCTATGCAACTGTTTCAAATCTGTTGTTTTGGGTTAATGGGAATACTCATGCATGCTGTTATAACTAATCCTGAAATGTGTTTTTCATGACTAACCAACATATGTTCTAAAACTGCAACACCATAGCACCTCTGGGAAGGCTAATCCCAGTGGATCTGCCTCTCCCGCCTCATCTGGCAGTGGCACGGGGCCTCAGCACATTTGGGACCAACCCTGGGACCTCCTTGTCTGCTGGTCCCGTACCACCTTCGGGTGGAATTGTCTCAGGGGATGGGGCTCATCCCCCCCCGGGCATGGATGCGGACAGGATCCTGTCACCCGAAGCCAGGTCTGGGGTCTGGTGCTTAGCGAACTCCACAAGGAATTTGGAGATCTATTAAGCCAGCTTGAGGGCCGTGTGGCACATTTAGAGGATCATCTTGTCCCCCCTGTTCAGCCCCCAGTACAACCACCTTTGGGGCTGTGAAAGTGCAGTGGTGACTGTCCATGTGTGGGGACCTCAGTCCCACTGTATCCATTTGGGGGTTTGTGGGCATCCCATTACCAACCACCCCTCCCCGTCCAACGTGTTTACCCTCCACGTGCCATATACCACCCCTGCCTGCTGTCTTGTCTGTCTTGTCTGTCTTTCTACCCAAACTACCTCCCCAAATATACCTATTATCCTTCCCCAACATGCCACTCTCACCTTAAAAAAAGGCAATCTGTTCCCACAAAAAAAGTCACCTCATACATAGCTGTCCATTTCACACTTGTCCACTGGACACATGTAATCTGGTCTAATTGGCTTCACAACACATTATTGTTCTCCTCACTCCTCTCTCAGGGGTTTGAGTGTCCAAATTTACCTCCAAATTCTGTATATATGCACAACTGTTGCTGTAGAAGAAATGGACAGCTATGGACCTTCCCTACACCTGTCCTGCACATCCCTTGCTATTTCTAATATTGTTTTTCCCTCTTCATGCCCCCTTTTTCACAACTTTTCTATCACCCCTTTTTTCTTTTCTGTTAAAGAAATTATCATGGGGTAAGCGTGTTTGCATGGTGCTAAGTGAAGCTAGCTCAGATGAAGCACTTCTAGGCTAACTGTGTGAAAGCATAGTTCACTATAAGTTAGCATTGTTTACTGCCAAGCAAACCTGTGCAAACCCGCGCAAACCCACTTACAACTGCGTAAAAGTGCCTTAATCACTCTATATCCAACAGCCCTTGTTCTGCCCAGCAACAAAATAATCAGCCCTTGCAAATCCTGAACCCAGGATGCTGCACATCATAGCCACAACAACTTATCTCTAAGCCATCTGAGCTGTATAGTTGGTGGATGCTTTTTCAAACATATCATTCAAGAGAGTCATTCAACAGTATGGAAAAGATCCTGTAGAATTAGTCAAGTTTTGTGTATGGATATATATATATATATATATATATATATATATATATATATACATATATATATATATATATATATATATATATATATATATATAGAGAGAGGCATATATATATATATATATATATATATATATATATATATATATATATAAATAAATGCATATATGTGGAGATATACATATAAAATATATACATATATAGAAAAGTAAAAACATACGTATATATTAATATATCTATATATACCTAAATATATATATATATATATATATATATATATATATATATATATATACATACATATGTATGTATTGCATTCGTAGCTCAGATCTATACTCTGAACCTTTTACTGCAACAAATTTGTCCAAAGGCTGTCAAAATGTGCCCAAACTAGGGACCACTTTTAAATATTGCCCTTATCTTTTTCTCCCCAGTAGCAACTGGTCTGGCTTTCAACAAGCTCTGCCAAGCTTGAACCCAGGGACCTGTAAACTACAGTGAATGCAATATACCATTACACCATCTGAGCTCTATAAAATAATGATAATTTTTCAAACATATCAGTTAGTAGATTCATTCAACAGTAGGGAAAGGATTCTGTAGAATCAGTCTGGTTTTATATATATACATGTATATATGTATGGAGATGCCATATGTGGACAAATCTATACATAATAGATTTATTTATAGATATACACACTAAAATATATCTACATATATGCATACACATATATATAGAAAGGTAAATAAATACACACATATATACGTATATATATATATATATATATATATATATATATATATATATATATATATATATATATACTACTCATGTACCAATGCACTTGCCCACCGTTTCATATAAGCCTTTGCAAAGCTAACTCTGGCCCCCAAAAAACAGAGGTGGCTAACCTCATGCCAGCCATGCAAATGGAGACTAGTTGCATTACTGCAAAATCAAACACCAATGCACTCTGAACATGTACAGTAATACATGGATTCTGTCATACCCAATAGAACCAAGATACTCTCCTCAAAAAAAGGAAGCCAATCTTGTGGTCCCCTGCCATAAAGAAACTCTACAACAGAAGGAGGAAACTGATACAGAATAAGGTGAAATGCCAAGACTGGAATAACATCCTTATCAGCCTCAACAAAAAGTTGAGATCTCTCATCAAATACTCTAAAGGAATAACATCCTTATCAGCCTCAACCAAAAGTTGAGATCTCTCATTAAATACTCTAAAGCTAGCTGTGAAAACAGAATTTCAGCACATAGTAAAGACAACCACAAGGTCTTCTAAAGTTATGTAAAGAATCTCCATGGCAATACCAACATTTGCTCTGAGCTACAGAACAACAGTATTTCCTAGACCGAGCCAACAGATATTGCCAATATATTGGCCGAAAGATTCAGTGCCAATTTTACCCCTCTCTCTCCACCAAAGGACCAATCACAATACCAGTACACTGCAAGGCACCCAGTATTACTGCTGCACAGGTTAAAACACCACTGTCCAAGGCCAAAAATACAGCTTCTATGGGACTTGACAATATCCCTGGCTGTGTTTTACATGAACTACCAAGTGACCTGGTACCTCACCTGTGTGCCTTGTTCAATCACAGCCTCACCTCAGGCTTTGTCCCTAATGAATTGTGCACTGCTACAGTCACCCCTCTCCACAAAGGAGGAGCAACTACAGACCATGGGAACTATCATTCCATTAGCCTGACAAGTCTGTTATGCAAAGCTATGGAATGTATCATCATCCACCTAATAAACAGGGATATGGGAATCACCAGACTTAGGATTCCACACAGTTTGGTTTTGTGAAGGGTAGGTCATGCCTGCTCAATCAACCTGGACAACTTCTTTGAGTCAGTCACTCGAGCTGCGGATGAAGGCAAGGTGGCTCTTACAGCCTAACCTGATCCAGCTAAAGCCTTTGATAACACTCCCCACTCAGGAATCATGCCAAAACTCACTAAGTTATGCATCAACCCCTATAATACTTGGTGGGTTGCAAACTGGCTCAGAGATAGAACTCACAGTGTGAAAATAGCTGCCTCCAAGTCAGACTGCTGAGCACTCATAAGTGGAGTCCCACAGGGTTCTGTCCTGGGTCCTCTCCTGTTTGGTATCTACTTCTCTGAGGTCCATGCCAACAGGAAGGGACTCTGGCTGACAAAGTTTGCAGACAGTTGCAAGTTGGGAGCTATTATTAACTACCCAAGTGATGTTGACATCCTACAGAAAGGCCTCACTGAGACCAATGACTGGTGTCAGAGCCATGGCCATAAGCTCAATGTCAGAAAATGTCTTGTCATCCTGTTTGGGAAAAAACCCTGCTGCCATGAAATACATATCCATATCTTACTTGTGAATACAACTATGACATAATTGTTTGCCTCAGAAATGTGAGAGACCTATACATGATATTTGCATTGTAAAGTACTGTTGCAGATGTATGTGTTGAACTGCATGTTATATACTGAGCTCATACCATTTAACTGACCAGTGTTATGCACACTGACCATATGTGTGCCTCATATTTGTAGTCATTTACCCATAGAGTGGTATTATGTCTGTCAAATCCTTGCCAAATCTGTGAAGACTGACATTACAACATCCTCTTTATTTTCCTCTGGCTTTTCCCATTTGGGACTGCCACAGTGGATCATCTGTTGCCATTTCTTCCTGTCCTCTGAATCTTGCTGTCTCACACTAACCACCTGCATATCCTCTCTCACCACATCCAGAAACCTTATCTGAGGCCTTCATCTCTGCCTCTTACCTGGCAGCTACATCCTTACCATCCTTTTCCCAATGTACTCGGCACCCCTCCTCAGCACATGTCCAAACTGATGTAATCCTGCCTCTCCACCTTTGTCTCATATCCGTCCAACATGGCCTGACCCTCTCATATACACAATGATAAACCTGTACACCTGTGTCACACCCAGTGCAAATCATAACATCTGTAACTCTGATATGTGTAGCTCTGACTCCTGCCTTTTTGTCAATGGCACTGTCTCCATCCCGTATAACATAGCTGGTCTCACCACCCTCTTGTAGACCTTACATATCACGTTTACTGGTACTCATCTGTCACAAATCACTCCTGACACTCTTCTCCACCCTCTCCATCCTGCCTGTACTCTCTTCTTCACTTGTCCTCCACAGTCGTCATTATTCTGAAATGTTGATCCCAACCATTTAAACACATTCACCTGTGCAAAATCTTCTCCATGCATTCTCAACATTCTGCTATCCTCCCTCTGATTCACATGCAGATATTCTGTTGTACTCCTGCTGACCTTCATTACTCCCCTCTCTACAGCATATCTCCACCTCTCTTGGGTCTCCTAAATCTGTTCCCTACTCTCAATACAGATCACACTCAGTGATATCCCTCTGTAGTTGCCACAGCTCTGCACATCAACCTTATTCTTAAAACCGTACCCAAGCACTTTCTCTCCACCCCTCATGCAAACTCACACTTCCCAAGATATCAGTAAATAGTCCAGCTAAAAACACCACTGCCATTTCCCCTAAAAACCTCCATGCTTCCACAGGTATGTAATGTGGCTTGCCAGTAGTCATCCTCTTCATAGCTATCCTTACATCCTCCTTGTTAAGATGTTGCACTTCCTGATTCACTATACCCACATCATACAATCTTCTCTGTCTCATTCTCTTCATTCATCAGCCTCTCAAAGTACTTTGTCCATGTGCTCAACACACTCTCCACACTTGTGAGTACATTTACCTTATTATTCTTTATCGCCCTTATCTGCTGCACATCTTTCCTAGCTCAGTACATCTGTCTAGCCATTCGGTACATGTCCTTTTCTCCCTCCTTAGTGTCGAACCTGTCATACAACTCTTCATATGCCTCATCTTTAGCCTTTGCCACCTCTCTCTCTTTGCCATGCACCTCATCTCCTCATACTCCTGTCTACTTTCCTCATCTCTCTGACAGTCCCATTCCTTCTTCCCCAACCTCTTTCTCTGTATACTGTCTTGTACTTCCTCAGTCCACCACCAGGTCTCCTTGTACTCCTTCCTCCATCCACATGTCACACCAGGCACCTTTCTAGCCATCTCCCTTAGTAACTCTGCTGTACTTAGCCAGATATTTGGTAAACTGACACTGCCACCCAGTGCCTGTCTTAACTCTTCCTTGAACTCCACCTCACAATCACCCTTTTCCACTTCACACCATGTGATCCTTGGTGCCAAACTCACACTCCCCCTCTTCTTGATCACCAACATCATCTTACAGACCAACATTCTATGCTGACTAAATACATTTTCCCCTGTCACCACTTTACAGTCTCCAATCTCCTTCATACTGGCTCTTCTACATTGGATATATTTCACCGGTGTGCATCTTACTCCTCTCTTGTATGCCACCCTATGCTCCTCCCTTGTGTTATAGTACATATTCAGTACAGCCATTTTGCAAAATCCACTACCATCTCACCGTCTGCATTCCTTTTAATACCATACATACCCATCACTTTCCCATCCCCTCTGTTCCCTTCACCAACATGCCCATTGATATCGGCTGCAATGACCACTCTATCACTCTTAGGTACAGTCCTCACAACATCATCCAACTGACTTCACATTTATCTTTCTCATCTATCACACAACCAACTTGTGTAGCATATGAGCCTATCGCCAACCTTGGGTAACCCATCCCAGTACAACACCAGGGTACAGAACCCAACATGCTGGAGGTGGGTTGCACCCACACAATGGATGGAGAGTGTGCAGGTAAGGGCCCAGTGGGGATTAATACACTAATGTATCAGACATACTTCTATCTGTAGAGTATCTACATCCATATGTTAAGTCAGATTGCAGTTGTGGATGGGGTTTTCTAACGCACAGAGGTGTACATCTATGGTGAGGACAGCAAATTGTGTAGTACTGGGGTTTGTACTGTAAATGTGCAGACATGCTATATCCATCCTGTACCAAGGCCACACATGAGTCTGATGACAATACCTTTCTCCCATAGCTACCTAGGTCACTCTGGTCTGCATATGGGACAACATATTGAAGCTGGTGAATATGACATTGTTCTGTTGTGGTTTGGCAATACCCCAGTCATGTGAAGGGCATGCAATTTACCATGCACACAACTATCACTAATAGCCATATTGCTTTATGTGCATGTTCACTTGTGGTGGGGTTAACTACATTGCATCACAGTGGTCACCACGGGGGCCTATCTGAGGAGAATTTAACATTCCTGTAGCATACCTCACAACTTGTCAGTACAAGACGTCTGGACAGAGACCAGCAAAATGGGCTGGACAAATGGCCTAAGGTAGGGACATATGTGACACATTACTGGTATATAGTGGATATAAAATGTGTACACACCCCTGTTAAGATGACAGGTGTTTCCAATACATACAGATTGGGATCACAATATGGCAGTCCACACCTCTTCCAAACTTTAACGTGACTCATAACATAAACAGTTCACTTGTAAAACCAAGCATCTGGACTAATGTATTGCACCTACATGCCTGGACAAGTAAGAGGGTGGCAGACATTGTATCCACATTATGTTTCAGTCAAGTGTGATACCTGATGTTGCCATATGTGTCAGTATACTCACTGTGGTCTATTTGGCAACAATATCACATACATAGGCATTGTTAAGGCACACAGACCACTTACAGGTTCCAAACATCTGGATATTTCAGACACAGCTGTACAGAGGACTGTACAATGGTTTAACCTGCTGCATGTGAGGCAGACGCTGTTACCACACTATATAAAGTAATGGTATCAGGAGGTGGTCACCAGCCGTGTATGGTACACACATAAAAATGGTATAAGCCACACAAGATATGACCCCCCCCCCCACACACACACACACTCCAGTATTGGGATTAGAACTCTGCCCTATCTAGCTATTTCTACTACAGTGTTACGGAGTTATCAGATGCGCCACGGAGCTTATACAGTTTCACCTCATCCAAAGATACTTCTAATGTGAATGACATCAACAGGACTACTAAATTGGAGTGAGGGGAAGTGCAAAGGATGGTACACAAGTCAAAAATGGTATAACCCACACAGTACATGATTCTCTCACACACACTTGCCAGTATTGAGATTAGAACTCCCGTCTATCTAGTTATTTGTACTACAGTGTTATGCAGTTATTGCATGCACTACAGAGCTTATTGGATTTGCAACTGGCTAAAGGTGCTGATAACTGCACAGCTGAGGTAAAGTATTACAGGTGACAGGAAGTCTGCCTTCAATTTTCCCTTACATCTTGCTAGTTCTTTCTGTCTTGCACTTCAAATAGCATTATAGCTTTGCACTTCAACAGGTTATTGTATCAATAAGTGTATCACACCTGGGAGCCATCAGCAGTACTCGCTCATCACAAAATTATCCCCAGTACTTACTAGTTATGACCACCCCTCCTACCATGATTGAAGTGCGGTTTTCTGTGCTTTCACCCATTAACCTGGTGCACTTGTCCATGCTGAGGCACTGTTGCAAATGCCTCATGTACACAGACAACCCCCTCCTCTAAACTCCAAACAGTCAGACCTGTGAGAGTTATCCCTATATCACCAAATGTGGAAATATGCACTCTTGAGCAAAGACTGGACTAGCTAGTCAAGAGGATAAGATCAACACCTGCACCACACCATGTGGAACACATAGCTAGCCACAACACCCACTATGACAGCCCTGACATACACTGAAAATCCACACACCCACCTTCAGAGAGGCACTCAATAGGCATTTACTGAAACAGAACAGATTAGCGAGACCCACTCAGACACCACAACATAGCACATGCCAAAGGACACATATGTCACCTACACAATGTGTCCTTCAACCTAAGTTCCTAAAGCTAACCACCTTGCACAATACAGTGATCATGGGTGACTCAGTACTGTGGCACACAGATGTCCCACGCACTAAGTTGATTATGGAGGAGGTAACAGCCAACTGTCTATCACATGCCAGTATCTAACACATGACACATCCAGTCAGGCCACTCCACAGCAACTACAAGTATCACTCTGTCATCATCCATGTGGCTGTAAATGACCTGAGACACACCACCCTGGACTACATAACAAGAGACATGGTTGAACTCTTGGATTATGTGGTCCAGGCAGGTGTGACAGTAGCCCTGAGCAGTATACTGGCATCACTAGAATGATGCTGCAGTACTATCAACAGACAATTGACTGCAACAGTGTCATTTTCAGGGGATCCAGTATCTCTCTGCTTGGGATAACATGATTGACAGACCTCAATGTCTTGCCAGAAATGTCCTAAGTCTGTCAGCCCTGGGTTTCCAGGTGCAGAGTAAGTGTCTTTCCACCCCTGTAGTGCCTGATTAAGCAGTATTCCAAATCAAATTACCACCGTAAGAGCTAGGCATGTATGCAATCTGAGGGTCATGCTTCTCAACAGTAGGCATTAACAGTCAAGATGCAGTCACTCAAAGCACTCTTCAGAGTGGAGGACATTGACATTTGTGCTGTAATGGAGAGGTGGTTCACAGCAGCAGACAGCAGCCCTGCACTAACAGGCTATGATGCATTCCAGAGCTGTCAGCCCCCAAACATGGACAACATATCCACAGGTGCTGTTGTCTCCATATTCATAATGGATATGCACACCTCCAGACTAGTATCCTAGCATAATGCATTGGAGGTACTTCCGGTACAACTGACTTTGGGTAATAGTGCAATCCATACCATAGCCTGCTATCGGTCCCCATCTATGTCCCTAGCCTGTCAATGTACATTCCTCAACAGCCTAGCGTCTATGAAGGTCCAACTCAACACTGACATAGTAGGAGACTTCAACTACCCCTCCATCAACTGGGGAAATAGTCAAGCACCAGTACACTGGCCCAGTGCTTCCTGGAATTCATCAGTTCCAATGCCCTGGACTGGCTCATACAGAACCCCAGTAGTGGATGTGCAACAACCTTGACCTGTGTTGATTACTTACATGTGGGACTGTTGGTCGACCAGTTTTCAATCCCTACCTGGTCATATCCAAACATGATGTAATCACCATCGAACTCAACATCTCACCCACACCCCCAAAAAAGATAACCACCTTGCAAAACCTCTCCAAAGCTGACTTTGCAGTCATAAAAACAGGGGTGGAGGACTTAACTGCACCCATGCCAATGGGAAATAGCTGCATGACTGTCGAATCATACACATATATATTGCACAAACATGTACATGAATGCATGTTACTAGCCATAGCCAACAGAACCCAGACACTGTCCTCCAAACACTGGAAGCCAATGTGATGGTCCCCTGCCATTACTAAAGTGTACAACAGAAGGAGGACACTGTTGCAGAAAAAGGTGGTGTCCCAAGACTGGTGAACCCCCTTATTAGCCTCAAACACAGTTTGGGATCCTTCATGGAATCAACTACAGGCAGTTATGAAGGCAGAATTGCAGCAGACACTGATGACAATCACAAAAACTTTTGAGAGTTATATCAACAATCTCCACAGCAATAACCAGAAGTGCTGTTAGTTACTGCACAACGCTAATTCCTATCCTTAGACAACAGATATTGGCCACAGTCTTGCCAACACATTCAGTGCCAGCTTTACCCCTCTCTTTCCCCCAAGGGGACAATCACAATGGCAGATGAATGCCAGGCACCCAGCATTACTGCAGGCCAGGTTAGACCTGCATTGTCCACAGGCAAGAATACAGCTTCCATGGGACCCCAACATATCTGTGGCTGTGTTCTACATGACATACAAAGAGACCTGGCACCACATCTGTGTGCACTGGTCAGCCACAGCCTCACCTTAGGCTTGTCCCTCCAAAATGGCACACTGCTACAGTCATCCCTCTCCATAAAGGCGTAGCATCTACAGACCCTGGGGATTATTGGGCTCTTAGCCTGACAAGTCTACTATGCATGGCTATGAACTGCATCATCAGGGATCTGATTGACCAAGATATAGGTTATCACCTAACTCTGGACCCCACACAGTCTGGCTTTGTGAATGGCAGATCATGCCTGCTTAACCTGGTTGACATCTTTGAGTGAGTCACCAGGGCTGTGTATGACAGTAAAGCACTGCATACATCTATCTTGATCTAGCCAAGGCTTCTGATACCATTCCTTAGTCAGGAATTATTGATAAACCCAACAAACTAGGCATCAACCCCTATGTCAGCGGGTGGGCTGAAAATTGGTCTACAGAACACACAGTGTGACAGTGGCAAAATCCAAGTCAGACTGGCAAGCAGTGACGAGTGGAGTCCCACAGGGATGGATCAGTACTGGATAGTGTCTTGTCCAGCATCTACTTCTTAGGAGTTTAGCCAAATGCATAGGAACTCTGGCTGACCAACTTCACAGAGGACTGCAAGCTGGGAGCTGTCATGAACCCCACAAGTGAAGCAGACATCCTACAGAAAGGCCTCACTGAGATCAATGAGTGGTGTGGAAACCATGGCCAGAAGCTTAACACCACAAAATGCATCATCATCCCCTTTGGAAAAACACTCAGTTCCCAGTAAGTGCCACATCAATAGGAGCCCAATCAACACTGTAGGCATTATAAGAGATCTGGGGACACAGGTTGACAGCAACTTTTCCTTCAAGCACCACATTGCCACTGTGGTCAGGAAGTCCTTCTATATGGCACATTGCATTACCAAGGGTTTTGCATCCAGGAAGACAGAGGTAATGATCTCTGTCTACTATTCCCTCGTTAGACCACTCCTCAAGTGTTACGGCCCATTTGCCATGTACCCCACTAGGCACCTACAACAGCTGGAGATGCCACAGAAGCACCTCACAAAGGGGTTCCAAGGCATTAAACACACATCCTACACAGACAGACTCAGAAGACCCAAGCTATTTTCTGTGTTATATCACCTAATTAGCAGCTATCTGTGCTTGACTTACAAAGCCACGTCTGACCCAGCTATTTTACAAATGCTACATGTAAAGACATCCCAATCCATCCACACCACACACTGCAGAGGCTTCTAACTCAGTACCACAATCACCACAACATGCTGGTGGGACAGGTCCATCACCAAGAGACTGCACATGCCCTGGAATACACTTCCCATACATGTCATGCAGAGCACCTAGCTGACCCTGTTTCAGAGAAATCTTGATGATTGGATTGGTAATACACAGTTCAACCCAAGGATCACTGCAGTGGCTATACTTGATACAGGCACTGGGATGTAACATTGGGTGGCACAATGGCAGGGCCCTTCTATGTGCTAGGCTTGTAAAGGCTGCTGGACAATTAGCCTACTACAAACTTTTGAACCTATAAAGGAAATGACATCAGCAGAACCGATAAAGTAGTGCAGTGGGTGTTAAATTTATCAAAATACTTTGTCCTACAAACAGACACAAGTATACACATGTACACTTGCCAGATTGGAGAGTAGAACCCCTACCTAGTTAGCTATTTGTACCATAGTGGTTACACAATTATTGTATGTGCTCTAGTGCTTACTAGACTGAGAGTTGGCCAAATATGCTGATATGGGGAATGACATCAGTAGGACTGATAAAATAGGGCAGTGGGTGTTAAACTTATCAAAATGCTTTGTCCTACAAACAGACACACTTGCCAGATGTAATAGAAGAACCCCTACCTAAGGTAGTTATTTGTACCCTAGTGTTACACAGTTATCACACACACTACAAAGTTTACTGGGTGAAGAGCTGGCCAAAGGTGATGATATGGGGAATGACATCAGCAGGACTGATAAAGTAGGGCAATCGGTGTTAAACTTATCAAAAATACTTTGTCCTACAAACTTGGCAGATGTGAGAGTAGAACTCCTCCCTAACTAGTTATTTGTATCATAATATTATGCAGTTATTACATGAGCAACAGAGCTTACTGGGCTGAAAATTGGCCACAGGTGCTGATATGGGGAATGACATAATCAGGACTGATAAAGTAGTGCAGTGGGTGGGAAACGTATCAAAATACTTCAGCTTACATAGATACCCACACACATATTTGCCAGATGCAAGAGTAGAACCCCTGCCAAACTAGTCATTTGTACTATGGTGTTAAGCATTTATCACACACACTACTGAGCTTACAGGGCTGACAGATGGCCAGAGTTGCTAAATATCTGAGCTGTTTGTGGCAAAGATTTACCTGCAGTCAGCTGGACGTATAAGCTAAATTAAGTACACTTTTATCTGCACTTTTTTCATATAGTACTGCATTTTATTTATTTTTTCACTGAATATTAATTGAATTGAATATTGTGGTCTCTCTGTGTCTCTATAGGGAGCTTGTTAGAAGTGCAGCCAGTGGTAGCAGTGGGGGTAGTTTCACTTCTTTGATATTCTGTGTTTTACTCCTAGCCCAGGGTTTTTTGCCATATAAGTGTTATTCTGTGCTTGTTTTTAGTCATTTGTTAATTTAATTGCAAAAAAAAAATCTAAGCTTGTTTCCTGCCTTTCCTGTAACCAGTCAAGTCCAGATACAGATTTGCTGTATCTAGGACTGTTTGTAAGCTTCTGAGCCTCCCATGCCTTTCTGTGTTGGAGGGAAGCCTTCTAGCATATCAGTGAGAGTGGTAAGCACTAGGTAGCCTAGCTACCACAAGAGGAGTGGATTCTACCCCAGAAATTGTAGTTCATTGGCTGTTTGGGCAGTTTTTTCCATCTCTTTCAATGTTCTGATTTAAAAGCCCACATTTGCGCTCATTTCCCAACTGTCCTATAACTAGTCTAGTCCAGATACAGATTTGGTGTATCCAGGACTGTTTGTAACCTTCTGAGCCCCCCCCCCAAGCCTTTCTGTGTTAGAGGGAAGCCTTCTAGCTTATCAGTGGGAGTGGTAAGCATTAGGTAGCCTATATACCACAACAGGAGTGGATTCTGGCCCAGAAATTGTAGTTTATTGGCCGTTTGGGCAGTCTTTCCATCTTTTTCAAGTTTCTGGTTTAAAACCCTGCGTTTGCACTTATTTCCCACCTTTCCTGTAACTAGTCTAGTCGAGACACAGATTTGCTGTATCCAGGACTGTTTGTAAACTTCTGAGCGGTGCCAAAGTCTGCTATTCAATTTTTCCCTTAGATCTGCTAACTCTCTTCTCTCCTCACGTTTACTAGCTTATTAGTCTACCACTTTACCAAACTTCTTGTAACAATTATTGTAGCACACAAAAGTGCTATCAGCACTAAATGTTCTACAAGGAAACAGCTCCAGTACTTATTATTAATGCCCACCCCTCAAGGCATGTCTAAAGGTCAGTTCCCTGTGCTTTCTCCTATTAACCTGGTGAACATGGGCATCCTGAGGCAATGTAGCAACTGCCTAATGTACACTGACAACCTTCTCCTCTTACCTCCCAACCCTCAGACTTGTGAGAGATGCACTTATATATCCAAATTGGAAGCCACGCACTCTCCAGCCAAGACCAGAATAGTTGGTCAAGAGGAGAAGGTCAACACTTGCACCACACCACATGGAACACATTGCCCTCCAGAACACACACCAGCACTGCCTTCACATAAAAACACAAACCACACACCTACTTTCATGGAGGTTCTCAATAAAAATCTACCCAAACAGCAAAGACCTCCAAGGTAGAAATGCACTCAACCACCACAATACAACACTAATCATGAGACACACAACTCTTCTAAACAGTGTGCCACTCAACCAAAGCCCCTAAGGCAAAACAGCATGCCCAACACACTAGTCATAAGTGACTCAATAGTGAGGCACACTGATGTCCCACCCACTAGGTTGAATAAGGAGAAAGTAAGAGTCAGCTGCCTGTCAGGTGACAGGATCTACCATATAACACACGTACTCAGGTCCCTCAACAACAGGTACAAATATGACAAAGTCATTGTACATGTGGGTGTGAATGACCTGAGATGTACCTCCCTGGACTACATGAAAAGAGACATGGAGAAGCTCTTGGATTATGTAGCCCAGGCGGGTATGACCCTAGCCCTGAGCAGCATCCCACTATCACCCAGAATGATACCACAGTACAAGCAGAAAATGATTGATTTCAACAATTGCCTGAATTTCTGGTGTCACTCTAACGGGATCCAATATCTGTCTGCCTGGGATGACATGATTGACAGACCTCGATGCTTTGCCAAAGATGGCCTGCATCTGTCACTCCTGGGCTTCCCGATATTGGCGATTTTTAGGTGGGGTTCCAAAGACCAAATTACCACCATAACAGCTACAAACAAATGCAGTCTGAGGGTCATGCTGCTCAATGCTATAAGTCTAAATTTCAAGATGCACTCACTCGAAGCACTCCTTAAAATGGAAAACATTGACATTTGTGCTTTAACAGAGAGCTGATCCAAGGCAACAGAAAACACCCCTATACTACCAGGCTATAACTCTTTTCACACGTTTCAGCACCAGAACTTGGACCGAAGCTCCAAAGGCAGTTTTTCCATAGTCATAAAGGAAGCGCACACCTCCATACTGGCAGCCCAACATAATGCATCAGAGATAACGCATCAGAGATACTTCAGGTGCAGCTAATACTGGGTAAGACAGTGATTCAGGTCATAGCCTGCTATACGTCCCCAACCATGTCCCAAGACTCAAAGTCCATGTTCCTAAGCATCCTGGAGAATATTAGGGTCCAACCTAACACTCTCATACTAGGCGACTTCAACTACCCCTCCATTAACTAGGAAATATACTCATATACCAATACACTTGCCCAACGTTTCCTGAAGTTTATTAATTCCAATACCCTGGACCAGCTCATTCTTACCCCCACTAGAGGTAGTGACATCCTTGACCTGGTCATTACTAACATGGATGACCATTGTTCTACACCAAGAGTCAGCTCCCCCCTGGTTAGATCCAACAACAAACTAATCACCTTGGAAATCCATCCCCCCCCAGAAAGGTAACCACCGTAAAAAAACTTCTCCAAAGCTAACTTTGGGCTCCTAAAAACAGAGGTGGCTAACTTCATGGCACCCATGCAAATGGAGAATAGTTGCATGACTGCCAAATCATACACCAGTGGACTGTATGAACACGCATACAAATGCATGGAACTCACCATACCCAATAGAACCAAGACTCTCTCCTCCAAAAAAAGGAAGCCAATCTGGTGGTCCCCTGCCATAAACAAACTCTACAACAGAAGGAGGAAACTGATGCAGAATAAGGTGAAGTCCCAAGACTGGAAAAACTCCCTTATTGGCCTCAACAAAAAGTTGAGATCCCTCATCAAATCGTCTAAAGGTAGCTATGAAAACAAAATTGCAGCAGACAGTAAAGACAACCACAAGGCCTTCTATAGTTATGTAAAGAATCGCCATGGCAATGCCCAAATTTACTATGAGTTAGTGCACAAAGGTACCTGCTATACTGAGCCAACAGATATTGCCAATATACTGGCCGACAGATTCAGTGCCAACTTTACCCCTCTCCCCCCCAAAGGACCAATCACAATACCAGTAGATTGTCAGGCACCCAGTATTACTGCTGCATAGGTTAAAACAGCACTGTCCAAAGCCAAGAATACAGCTCCTATGGGACATGACAATATCCTTGGCTGTGTTCTACATGAACTACATAGTGAACTAGCACCTCACCTGTGTGCCCTGTTCAATCACAGCCTCACCTCAGGCTTTGTCCCTACCAAATGGCGCACTGCTACAGTCATCCCTCTCCACAAAGGAGGAGTGACTACAGACCTTGGGAACTATCACCCCATTAGCCTGATGAGTCTGATATGCAAAGCTATGGAACGCATCATCATGGACCTAATAATCAAGGATATAGGGAATCTCCAAACTCTGGATCCCACACAGTTTGTTTTGTGAAAGGTAGATCATGCCTGTTCAACTTGGTCGACTTCCCCGAGTCAGTCACCAGAGCTGTGGATGAAGGCAAGGTGGTTCATACAGCCTACCTTGATCTGGCCAAGGCCTTTAATACCATTTCCCACTCAGGAATCATAAAAACTCACTAAGCTAAGCATCAATCCTTATATCCCTAGGTGGGTTGCAAACTGGCTTACAGATAAAAATCATGATGTGAAAGTAGCTGACTCCAAGTCAGACTGCTGACTAATCCCGAGTGGAGTCCCACAGGATTCGGTCCTGGGTCCTCTCCTGTTTGCCATCTACTTCTCTGAAGTCTAGGCCAACATGAAGGGATTCTGGCTGACACAGTTTGCAGACAATTGCAAGTTGGGAGCTATTATTAACTCCCCAAGTGATGTTGACATCCTACAGAAAGACCTCACTGAGACCAACGACTGATGTCAGAACCATGGCCTTAAGCTCAGCACTAAAAATGTGTTGTCATCCCCTTTGGGAAAAAACATTTCCCATGAATTATCACATTGATGGTAGTCCACTGAATGTAGAAGATGTTATAAGGGATCTGGGAACACAGGTTGACAGCAATCTCTCTTCTGATTACCACATTGCCACTGTGGTCAGAAAGTCCTTCTATGTGGCACATCTCATTACTAAGGGTTTTGCATCTAGGAAGAAAGAGGTCATTGTGTCCCTCTACTCTTCCCTCATTAGGTCAGTCATTGAGTACAATGCCCTATTTGGCATGTACCTCAATAGACACATACAACTGGAGAGGCCGAAAAAGTACCTCATAAAGAGGATCCGAGGCCTTAAACACTTGTCCTATATGGACAGACTCAAAAAACTCCAACTATTCGCTGTTTCATATCGCCTACTTAGAGGCGATCTCTGCTTGACTTACAAAGCTATGTCTGACCCAGCCCTGTTAGAAATGATACATCTAAAGAAATCCCAATCCCTCCACACCACACACTCCAGAGACCTCAACCTCATAATCACAATCAACAGAATGTACTGGAAGGACAGGTTCATAACCCAGAGACTGCCCATGCTATGGAATAGGCTTCCCATACATGTCAAGCAGAGCACCTCGCTGACCCTCATCAAGAGAAATATTGATGAGTGGATGGGAAATAGTAAATTCACTCTGGGGATAATGCCAGTGGCTCTACTTGACAGAGATACTGAGAACTAAGGTTGGGTGGCACAATGTGAGGGTAATCCTATGGCTAGGCTTGTAAAGACCCCAGTGCCATTTGCCTAGTACAAACCTATGAACCTATAAGGGACTGACATCATCTGGACTGATAAGGTGGGGCAGTGTGAAGTGTTGTGGGTGGGAATGGAATAAAACTTTTTCACCTATAAACAAACAAACACACAACTCCCTCAGTCATTGCTTAACTGTACACACACACACACACACACACACACACACACACACACACACACACACACACACACACACACACACACACACACACACACACAGGCAGGTGATGTGATATTAACACCTGAACCTCAGTATTATTACACAATAAGTCTCACCTGTTATACTTGCACATGCAACTGTTTAAAACCAGTATGCCACTGCCCACAGCAGGACATCACTGTATGCTATTCAGGGTACCCATGTGTGTGACCCATGGTGCTGTGTGTCCCCCCCTGTGTCTCTCAGTCTATCACTGTCTGTCACTTCCCTACGTCTATGTGTGTGTATGCTTAACATATATAGTTATCTGTTGGCCATATATGTATGCCTGCGTATCACACATGACAGATAAAGATATATCACATATGGGCCACCTACAGCTAGCGGGGGTAATCCTGTCTGAAGTGTGTGTGCAGGGACAGTTAAGGTGTAAATAACTGTTGGTATGCACAGATATATCTACACTATCATAACCAATGTAGGTTCCAACATGTCCTGTGATTTTCTAAGTGTAGGAGCATGCACAGTGTGACCTTGTATAGTTAGAGTGGGACTCCATTCCAGAGGTAAGTGTACTCCGGAGCAGGGTTTTGTGTGCTACAGTCATACCTCTCAGGAGTACAGAGGACTTTCCTTGGGGTAATGGTTTGTTTGGGCAGACATTTTCTGACATAGCTGTATTCTGACAATGCAATGTATTGTGTCATTACCTAGTGAGACATCCTGAAATCATCATAGTGCTGTACCAGAGGAATACTAGTCATCTGATGTGTAGACTGATATTATGATGGCAGCTATGTACATTCTTGCCCAACAAGGCCAGTTGGGAGGTGTGGCTACAGCCAGTTGAGTGATAGTCCAGCAACATGGTGATATACTGGCTGGGGATCTTCTGCTTCTGTGGTATCTTTGTAACCTGACATGTAATATCCTAGTGTGGCCATACCTCTCTGCTGTAAAGTTTTGGCACATTGTCCAACTGTTTGGCTAGAGGTTCTGCCAAGTCTGAATAAACATGTGTTTTTATGGCAAGCTATTTCAGTATAATTGAAGAGTATTGTTACAAAATATTGACTGACATTCCTATGTCAGCCTATATAACCTTCAGACCATTCCCACTACTGCAAACCCCTCACCCTACCAACTTTCTCAGTATGCCAGGGCAATATTTACAACGCATGCCTATCATTGTGCTTTTGTTCCACATTTACTTCTGCCCTTGTTCAGATGTTGTTGTCAGAGGTTTGGCAGTATGAGTTTGGGTACATACTGCATTGTAGTGTGCAGGCATGTCCATTATATACAAAAGCAGACATAAAACAAGGAAAAAAGCCACATTGACAATGATCACTGCCAACAGTAGCACGAAGCCTGATTATTTCCCAATAGCCCTAGCATGTCAGATACACAGCCCTCAGGAAGTCCATTATATGTGTAGTATATTCCACATAGCACTGTGACTTCCCGGTATGTTAGTGGCAGAGCAATAGGTATCACTGATATGCATAATCCCTGCACTGCAGTTATCCACACATGGCCCTGTGACAGACAGCCTGTACCTAGGGCAGTACAAGACGATAGCCAGGAGAACATGCTGGGCAGATCCTGACAGTATTCACCACACATGCACATAGCTCATTGACGCCTGCATATTGAGCACATGCAACATGTTTTCATGTGTATTGGGACAGCCCTACAGGTGTGTGTTATGCTGCTATTTCTCTGCAAACATACATGTCACTGCATTGCTGTGGGTGTATGGGGGGCACACCCACACCTGTCAACTGTAGACATTTGCAGAGACTGTGCTGATATTTGCTTTACATTTTGGTTTCATTTACCATATTATTGTGCCCTGTCTTGGGGACTACAGGCATATCAGTAAAGTGTACAAGTGAGATTGTACTGGCATACATTTGCATGTCAGACTTGTTACCCTTCAGAGCCTTACTGCCAATGTGAGACCTGCTGTGTTATGACCGTGTGGATCTGTAGGGGGGTGATTCAACATTGCTGCCATTTGTGGAGCTTTGCCAGACATTTCTCTCCTGTTTTCTACATCTGACTTGCTGTGTGGGTCTGAGGGGTAGGTATGGGACCCCACACTGACATCAATGGCTGTGAGCTATGACCCCCCCCCCCCAAGTTAGTTGTCCACACACATATACTGCTGTGGGACTTATCACTTAGGGTACTAATGCTTAGTGTTGGGAGGCCAGTATTGGGCAGACATTACCTGGTGTCCCACATAGCTGTCAATTGTCTGCTGCTCTGCCAGGAGTCCACCCCATTCTCTTGCGTGCATGCATGCAACAATAGCATACAAATGCTACCAGAACATAGTGATACATTAATTTACTGTTAAGGTGACCTGTGGCAGTTGTGTGTACAGTGCTTGAGGGCTGCCTATGTTGGATGCACACAGTACACTGCCTATACATGGTAAGTTGCAGGTAGTGTGATGTGTGTGTCATAACTTTTTACTGTGTGTGCGAGTAGAGAGAGGTGTCATTCCCTAGATGCCTACAGTGTCAGTGTATGTGCTATGCGTTGCCTGTTTGCCAAGGCCTGAGCATACTGGGCATGCCTCCATCTGCCTACAAGGGTTGGCTCAGGGGGTTCCTTGCCTGGGTCCCTCTGTGCCTGTGGGGACCTTGGCAATGGTGGAGGGCTGTGTGGTGTTTCCCCATCCTGTTCCAGCTGCAGTTGTTTCCTGCAGGATCATATTGTGTAGCATGGCACATACTATGAACATGTGTGCACATGTGCCTGGAGAGTACTGCAAGGCTTCACCAGATATGTCCAGGCAGCGGAACCGTGACTTGAGCAACCCAAACACATGATCTTGGTTTGTGCATATGCCTCATTATGGTGCACTTGCATGGGTGTCTGTGCATTTCTGATGGATGTTATCATCCACGGCTCCAGTGCACATCCAGCATCCCCCACCAGATGGCCATACAGGATGTCCCTGTGAAGAAAGGTGAAGGCTGCCAACCTAGCCAGATAGAATTTTGTAGTTAATTCTGTCATATTGTTTTAATACCAGAGTTAATGGCTAGAATTTGCATGTATAAATGTCCTTTAGTGCTCTGGTTTCTGACAAGGTGTAAAGAATGTAAATGTAGTTTCTGTTAGCCTGCTTCTTACTGCAGCTTTATTTCTGTCATTTTTTTTTGACTATACGGATGCTTCTCACTGTGCAGCTCCAACTGTTCATTTGTATAAATGAAGTTTTGCTGCAAAGTTTAAAACTATCTTCAGCGGGGTTTGATTTCTCCAGATGTTTATTGTTTCTAATACCTTGCTGGGAATGGGTTATATTCCTGAGTTAGGGCATGATTCAAATTCATGAAATTTCTAAGTCAGGTCATGATTAAAATTCATGAAATTAGTACTAAGTCTTTGATGTTAGCCAAGGGTTCATAGGTTCATAGGTTCATAGGTTGGTACTAGGCTATCAGCCCTAGGGCCTATACAAGCCTAGCCATAACAATTCCCTGGCTATTTCTTCCCACATTATTTACTTTCCTGGACCCCTGTCTAGCAGGGCGACTGACGTGATCCCTGGGGTGAATTTCCTTTCTCCCATCCAATTGTCAAGGTTCCTCTTGAAGAGGTCCAAAGATGCACTCTGCTTGACATGTATGGGCAATCTATTCCAGAGTCTGGGGAGTCTCTGGGTCAGAAATCTATCCCTCCAGCATGTTTTGTTTATTGTGATGACAAGGTTTAGATCCCTGGAGCGTGTAGCTCTGAGGGATTGGGATTTCTTTAAGTGTAGCATGTCCAACAGCTCTGGGTTTGACATGGCCTTGTATGTTAAGCAGAGATCGCCTCTGAGTAGACGATATGCGACAGAGTATAGCTGGAGTTTTTTAAGGCGGTCAGCGTAGGGCATCTGCTTTAGGCCTGTGATTCTTTTAGTGAGGTATTTCTGAGGCCTTTCCAGTTGTTGCAGATGTCTTGAGAGGTACATACCAAATGGGGCATTGTATTATATAATGGGTCTAATGAGGGATGAGTACAGTGGGACAATGACCTCCTTCTTTCTGGATGAAAAGCCCTTTTTGATGAGGTGTGCCACATAGAAGGATTTCGTGACTGTTGTGGCGATGTGGTTATCGAAGGTGAGACCACTGTCCACCTGTGTCCCTAAGTCTCTTATCACACTTTCTGTGTTTAGTGTACTGCCACCTATATGGTAATTCATGGATACATGTTTTTTCCCAAAGGGGATAACAATACATTTCTTGGCATTGAGCTTGAGCCCATGGCTCTGGCACCAAGCATCTGTTTCTGTAAGGCCCTTTTGTAGAGTATCCACATCATTTGGGGATTCAATAATGGCTCCCAGTTTGCAGTCATCTGCAAACTTTGTTAGCCAGAGTCCCTTAGTGTTGACCTGTACTTCAGAGAAGTAGATGCCAAACAAGAGCGCCCCAGGACTGAACCCTGAGGTACTCCGCTTGTCACTTGTCTGGAGCTGGATTTGGAGTTGGCTACTTTTACAGTGTGGGTTCTATCAGTAAGCCATTTAGCAACCCATTGGGTGACATAGGGATTAATGCCCAACTTAGTAAGTTTATCTATGATTCCAGAGTGGGGATGGTGTCAAAGGCCTTGGCAAGGTCTAGATAGGCTGTGTGGACCACCTTACCCTTGTCCATGGCTCTGGAGACTGATTCAAAGAAGTCAATCAGGTTCAGGAGACAAGATCGGCCCTTCACAAACCCAAACTGGGTGGGGTCCAGTGTTTGAAGGTTGCCAATGTCTTTGTTTATAAGTTCCATGACAATACGCTCCATGGCCTTGCAGATAAGGCTTGTCAGACTGATGGGACGGTAGTTTCTGGGATCCAAGGTGGATCCCCCCTTGTGGATTGGGATTACTGTAGCTCTGCACCACTCAGTGGGCACGAAACCTGAGGTGAGGCTATGATTAAACATGACACTTAGGTGAGGGGCCAGTTCATATTATAGTTCATGTAGTACACAACCCGGGATGTCATCTGGTCCCATGGATGCTGTATTCTTGGCTTTAGAGAGTGCGTTTTGTACCTGTGTGGCCGTTATTACTGGAATTTGGCAATCTTCTGGTATTGAGATGGGCCATTTAGGGGCTGAGAGGGGGGTGAAGTTGGCACTGAATCGATCTGCCAGGATATTGGCAATATCCTTTGGATCAGTATATTTAATGCCATTCTGTTTTAGCTCAGAGCAGATCTGAGCATTGCCATTTAGATTCTTGACATAGTTATAGAATGCTTTGTATTTGTCTTTGGAATCTTTGGCAATTTTATTTTCGTAACTAGCTTTGGAGGATTTTATGAGGCATCTCAGTTTCTTACTGAGGCTAGTAAGGGAGTTTTTTGCATCCTGGGATTTTCCTCTTTTCTGCAAAAGTTTCTTCCTTTTGTTGTAAAGTTTGTTTATGGCAGGGGACCACGAGATTGGCTTCCTTTTTTTGGATGAGAGCCTTTTGGTTCTATTTGGGATGGCACGATTCATGCATGAATGGATGTGCTCGTACAGTGCCTTAGTGTAGGATTCAGCAGTTGAACTTTCAGTTCCCGTCTGCATGGGTGTTATGAAGTTTGTCACTTCTGACTTGAGTAGCATGAAGTTGGCTTTGGAGAAGTTTTTTATGGTGGTTTCTTTACTGGGGGGTGGGGGCGGGATGTGGATGTTAAGGGTGATTAGCTTATGGTCAGACCTGACTAACGAGGGGGTGACCATAGGTATGGAGCATTGATTTCCCATGTTGGTAATGACCAGGTCTAGGATATTGGAGCCCCTGGTGGGACTATGGATTAGTTGATCCAGGGCATTGGAATTTATGAATTCCAAGAACTGTTGCTCTTTTCAGCACCTGCAATGTGATCAGAATTGCATCTTTCTGCAGTTACATGTATTGATACCATATTTAAGTATTATTATAGTAAATTATTTTATTAGACCTGTTGTTCCTACTACTGTTGGAAGGAACTGTCTGTATATAATTCTTCCACATTGCCCTCATTACTGCTTGCAAATCCTGCTATTTTATAACTTTTCATGTCGCTGTACATAATAGAATACAATCACTGGGTGAAGCAATTTCAATTATCAAAACGTTTGTCTTTTTTAATGCACTACTATGTTTGGTGTTCTTGCATCTATTTTTTTTGAACGGTTAGTAATGGGTGATCTTTGTGATATAAACTTCATCATTCTCTATAATGCTTTGTTGTTCTTGTTTCCAATGATTTTCATCTTGTTGCAGTGGTTTGCACAATCCCTATTGCAGCTGTCCTGCCACATTATTGTGCCTTTCAGTATACAGGCCCTCTGACATGAATGTATTGTAGCCAACAACAAGATTTGCAACTGATTCCAGTTCTGTTTTGTGGAACATGCATTTGTTTGTTCCCCCATGTTTTTAATGAACTTTGTAAACCAATGTGAAAGCAGTCCACTATCCTTCTGGTTTAATCCCTCCAAGTGTTTTGGATGACTAATACCATAATGAGAATGGACCCCATTTCTAAGTCAGGGTATGATTACAGTTCATGAAATTAATATAATCGATTTTGGAGATAGCAAAGAGTTCTCTTCTCAGCACCCACTATGTGCCCAGTATTGCCTCCTAATGTAAGTCAGAAGGGGTTATATGTATTGGTGACATATTTAGTTACAAATGTAAATTATTTTTCTTATTATACCTTTGGTTCCTATTACTACTTGAGCTACCTAAGTGCCATTCTTGCACATTCTCTCATTTCTGCTTTCAATTGTTTTATTTTATGACTTTGTGTCTCTCTCTACTTAAGACACTATAATCGTTGTATGTGACAGTTTCAACAATCAGTGCTAATTTTGTCTTTTTTTCATGGACTGCTATATCTAGTTTTCTTGCATCTATTTTTTTTTTACTGTTGGTAATGGGTGATCCCATGTGATATAAACATCACTCTCTATAATCTTGTATGGTTCATCTTTTAAATGCTTCTCAGCTACTTCTGTAGTGTAGCATTTGCACAATACCTAATGCAGCAGTCTTGCCACGTTATTGTGCCTTTCGTTATACAGACCTTTTGCTATGAGTGTATCACACCCAGAATCAGGATGTACAACTGCTTTTAGTTCTGTTTTATAGAGCCTGCATTTATCTCTTTTTCCACTGTTTTCAACTGACTTTGTAAACCAAAGTGCATGTAGTCCTCTATCCTGGGTCGCCAATATTAGCCATTCATCTTTTGGTTTTAATTCACTTCTCCTTACCCATTCCTGTGTCGAATTTTGGTCAACATGAGGTTGTTCCAGGCAATCTATATACTTGCCACTATATTTGTGGATTTAAATTTTTTTTTTCTTTCTCATCATATCATTTTCCTTATATTCTTCCTTTTGTTTTTGTGCCACATTCAGTTGATGTCTGATTTTTGTTCACTTCTGGTTTGATTTCCATTCCCACTTTATTCCAAAAATCTGCTAAACTAAGTACAGATGTCATTTTAGACTGCTATGTCTCATGTTTTAAAACTTTCACTATGTTTGCATCTTATGAGGTCAGCAGATATGTATGCAGTCCCATGACTGCAGATCTCTACATGTAGTCAATTTTGAGGAGTTCCATATCTCTGTTACAGTGAAGATTATCTAATTTTCTTATACACTGATTTTTGTATAATATTTGATAAATGTGAAGTATTTTTCTTGTTTTCATGTCCAACTGATACAATACTTTTTAGGGGCAACCAATCACAGCAATGCTGTAAGTCAGAACATGAAGAACAAATTGATTTATACTTTGGACTTTATTCCGAGATGCCAGGGCAGTTTACAGTATTAATTTTATTCTTCTGAAGTATTCCTTACTGAGCTTTATTCTCATTTATTCATGTTTGATTGCCAATGCTTCATCTGCTCCCAAATATTTATACACTCCCTCCTGTTCAAGTTCCTTTATATCACATTCCTGTCCCAGATCGATATTTTCTTGGTGCTGCAGCTTTCTTTTTGTAGCTGTTGCTTTTGCATATTTATCAAGACCAAATGTCACTTCTATATCATCTGAAAACATTACAACCATTTAGAGTTATGCTTTCAGCTCCTCATCTGATGAACAGTACAATTTTAAGCTATCCACAAAGAGTAGATGAGACGTTTTTAAACAAAGTTGATTTCTATGTGCCAAATTGTAAACAGCTTAATGGGTTAAGGTAAATACAAAATAAAAACTGTAACAAAGCATCACCCTGGAATATCTCCTCTTTGAATTTTTATCCCTGGGAAAATAATTTTCCCTTTGCCATGGCTCAAATGCAAAGTAGTTTACCACCGTTTCATAGTCATTGTAATGTAATTGGTTAATGTAGGGTGTATCTTATATCTCTGTAAGCATTCCTTTATACACAAATGTAGGATGATATCAAATGCCTCTTTGTAATTTATGCATGCCTTAATTAGATTCCTCCCTGTGTAGTTTCAGATGTTATCATTTAATGTTTTCTATCATGTTATCTGCTTGCCAACCTCTAATACTGGTGAGCAGCAAGGTGTGAACTTTCTTCTCACTGTCATTGTAGTTGTTTAACACTATTGGCATCATTTGAGTGATTCAATTTCCTCCAGTCTTGTGAAACAATTTAAGTAAGAGATACCGATCTGAACAAAATACAAAATGATTTGGTGTTGCTATTTTAGGCAATAGTTTTAGTACTTATTCTTGTTGTAGTGCAATGCAGAAATGAGCAGGTGTGCTGAAGGAAACAAATCTTTTTGTATTTTTTCAATATTATTATTTATCTTCTCAGTGGTGATGACTTTTATGAACAGACTAAGGGAACATTATAGCAGTGATATATAAATGGTGGTAAAACAAGTTACTATCACTCAACTTACTATGACTGATCTAATTCTGCCAGGTGTTCATCAAATAGTTCTAGGTGACATAGCCAGTACATACTGTATCTACAAATTATAATCTTAAAAAGTCACTACATTTCATCAGTCAAAATGTGTAAGAACATTCTTTGTAACCTTCACATCAATTTAACAGGTGTAGAATTTATTCTAGACGTCATTATAGCCAGACTGTGATTATCACAATGTAATCGGCACTTGCTATATTATCTACTATTGTCAATTTCCTGTCATTGTCATTAATCTGTGTAAGAATAACATATCTTGTTTAAGTAGCAGACCATTCATATACATTTATAGCTGTCATGAGAGGATCGTAATCTATTAAAAGCGTACTTAATGGTAACTAGTTATTTTTCCTGGGAAATCATTGCATTTTACTTGTAAAAATTGCTATTTGATTTTAGAAATAAATATACCACAGGCAAACAAATCTATAAACTTGTGTGAATTAACTATATGTGTCCATTTCTTATTAATTTCCTCTTAAAATGTTGCTAGTTCAACAGATTGAAGAAACAAAGGACTCTCAGCATAGTTATTCTTTTTAACAAAGCTTCCCTAACTTTCACTTCCTGCTTCAGCAATTTCTAATCTTTGACTTTCAAGGTGAGATCCAAACAACCATTTTTTTGCCAAGGTTATCAATTTAAAATGGAAGCTGAGAGAAACAAACTATGTACAATAAGAAGCTTGATAGCAGCTCACTTCTCTTATTTCTCTGTCAGATCAACCAGAGGTGTCTGGAAAACATGCTATGAATAATACTGAACTGATCCCTAGAGCGCTCCACTATTTGCACTTTCTTTATTTTTGACAATGTGCCTTTTGCCTTTACCACAGTACTCCACCATTAAACCATGCCTGAAGTCCAGTTCCTCATTTCTGCCATAAGATACTTTCCTTTCAGCCTCCTGGATGGGAATAGGTCAAAGAAATCGTTATGGCTGACAAAGTTTGCAGATGACTGCAAACTGGGCGCCATAGTCAAAAACACATCTGACACAGATATCCTCCAGAAGGGCCTCACAGAAATGGATAACTGGTGCCAGAGCCATGACCTGAAGTTAAACGCCAAAAAATGCATAGTCATACCCTTCGGGAAAAACAAGGTTACCCCTAGCTACCATATAGGTGGCAATCCACTGAGCACAGAAAAAGTCATCAGGGATCTGGGGACCCAAGTTGACAGTAGCCTTTCGTTTGACACTCATGTTGCTAAAGTAGTTAGGAAAACCTTCTATATCGCCCACCTGATCATGAAGGGATTCACATCTAGATCAAGGGAGGTCATCGTCCCCTGTACTCATCACTCATTAGACCTATGATTGAGTACAATGCCCGTTCGAATGTATCTGACCAGACACCTGCTGCAGCTTGAAAGGCCCCAAAAGTTCCTCACCAAAAGGATAAAGGGTCTCAAAAATATGTCTTATGCTGCCCGACTGAAAGAACTCCAGCTCTATTCAGTCTCATACTGCTTGCTCAGAGGTGACCTGTGCCTGACATATAAGGCCATGTCAAACCCAGATTTGATGAATATGCTTCACCTCAAAAAATCTAGATCCCTCAGAACCACAAGGGCGGGAGACTTAAACCTTGACACGGTTATAAATAGAACGTGCTGGAGGGACAGATTCATCACCCAGAGACTCCCTATGCTGTGGAACAAAATCCCGGTACATGTGAGGCAGAGCACCTCACTGGCCTTGTTCAAGAGGAATCTTGACCAATGGATGGGAGATCACAGATATACCCCAGGGATTACTTCAGTGTCACTGCTTGACAGAGGCACAGAAAAATGATAGGCATAGTTTTTATTCAAACTAAAGGGGTGGCGAAAGCCACATAAGTATGGACTAGGCTTATAAATGCCCTTGGGCAGATAGCCTAGTATGAACCTATGAACCTATGAGTCCAGGTAGACTGTCTTCTGGACCTCTTCTGTTATGGTCACCTGTAAGTCAGTCATAAAACTAAATTTGATGTGAATGACAGCTCCTTCTGTTCAGGAATCCATCCATGTTGATAGTTGTCCTACACATTGTTGTCCTCTAGGAGTGTTACCAGCATTCTTCTGTCCAGCTGACATACAATAATTCAACGACATATTACAAAGGATTATTGTAGCAATCTTTCAGCCACATTGAAAACCCTGAAATCATCATTCAGCATAATAATAAAAGCAGATCTTCTGTTGTTTGGCTTTCTTTTTGTAACTAGTAAATTTAATTAATTTGAAGATTTTGTTTGCCTTGCTTTGCTTGAGCAGTATTGTAAATAGACAAATCTTATGATTACAGTGCTAAAACACTGGGTTATAATACACAAAACCACACAAGGTAAAATGTCATCCTTAAGGCTGAACAGTCGTGTCCATTAATGTCCATTGTAGTTGTATCATTTCACTATATAAATTTGATACAATTCCTTCGGTATAGACTGAGATCTTTCCTAAACCAAAAAAAAAAAAAAATGTGTTGTGAATTAATGACTGTTATCCGAGCTGTGCTTGAAATGTTGTGACATATGAAGTGACCAGCATGGCACAGCACCCTGTAATGTGAAATATATCAGTCTGAGTAAATAAGAATGATTTTAATTGCATTAAAATATAACATACTGATTCTGTGTTGTAACATTTTTCACTCAGATGGTTAAACCACTCTAGTCATGAATAACCAAAATGATCCACTTGTCATTTAGTAGTTATTTCTTGACTGTTCTAATACTAATAGTGGATTAATTCCCAAAACAATCCTTTGAGTCTTGTCCTAAAATGCCTGTCAAGAATCAAATGAATTCAAGATTTCAACATTTGTTTAAGCCGTTTAACATGTCTTCTGCTATTTAAAGACAGGTAGTAATGAAACGTATCACATTAGGGCTTTCTATATCATGGGGCTGTATATTTTAGCTGTAGGTAATGTAGAAGATTATGATCACTTCTCAGATCACAATAAATGGATTCAAGACAGTTACTTGAGAGAGAAGCTTGATAAATAGTTTTCATGAGCTCTTATTGAGAAAGCACAACAAACTGCTGTGATAAGAAACCCAATCATTGCTATTAATGTTTTAGGTTTATAGGTACTTACTAGACTGCTGATCTGAGAGGATTTTAAGAAGCCTATCATTACATTCACATGATAGTTTTTTGCCCTTGTGTTTTGTATATGACTCAGTAGCATAGAAAGGGTGGGGCAAAAGGGGGTAATTCCTGCATTCTTTCTGTATTGGCATTTCTGAATGCCAGAACAGAAAGGCACTTCAGAACTTCCTGTGTGTTAAGCTGTAACAAGCAGATTTTCGTTTGCTCTTTGGCTTACTACAGTAAAGTTCTTTTTTCCCTTTATTTTTATCAAATGGCAGAGGTAGGGAAACATGCATCTGTCTGTAATAAGTTGATCACTATAAATGAATTAATCTGCTTTTTACAATAAAAAGCTAAAGCCTTTTTTATAATTTGCTTTTAAATGGCAGAGCTAGGGGTGTGTGGACCTGACTTATAAGCTGACTGGGGGGAGGTGGGGGATGTGGATCCAAATACAGGAAGTGGATTGGGTAGAGGTGCGGGGCATGGAACTGTCTGTAGACATTTACTTGTTGCCTCTATCCATGAGGGACATGGGTGTTAAACCAGTGTGAATTTGCAGTTTCCCATCCATTCATGGAAATTATATTTGAAAAGAGTAAGAAAAGTGCTTTGCTTTATGTGGAGTAGAAAGACATTTCATAGAAGTGGTATTCTCTGTGATACATACCTATCCATCTAAAATGTCTTATGCTGAAAAAGAGATTGTGATCCTTTGAGTAGGTATTCATACTGCCATTGGAATTATGAATGTGTAGTAGGTTTCAAAAGGGTAGGTCTGTAAATGCACTATACGCCAGGCAGTTATTGACTCTTAGCAGCCTGTATAATGCCAAAAAAGGGACAGGGTTTTGAGATTGTCTGTATAGTTGTTACAATATAGGCCCTTGACTTTTTTAGTGAAAAAGCATTGGGGTCTTTCTAGTTGTAACAAGTATTTGGACAGGTACAAAGGGACATTATAGTCAATGATCAGCCTAATGAGAGCCGAATATGGTGGAATGGTTACATCCTCTGACCTGGATGATATACCTTTATATATAAGCTGTATGATGAAAAGGACTTCCTTATAATAGTGAATATGTGGTGATCAAAGCGCAGTTCATTATCTACATAGGTTCCTAGATCCCTGACTACAGGATGAAGTCTTGGGGGTGGTGCTGTTGATATGATAGTTACAAGGAACATCATGCTTGCCAAAGGATACTATTAATGATTTATTGGTATGCAATTTTGGTCCATGGTTTTGACCATGGTTATTTGTTTGTGAAAGGCCTTCTTGGAGGATCTTGGCATCTTCTGGGGATTTAATGATGATGTCAAATTTAAATTCATCTGCAAAATTGGTCAGCCATAAGCCTTTAACATTTGCTTTGACCTTCAAGAAGTAAATGCCAAAGAGAAGTGGCCCAAGGACTAAGCCATGGGATATACCATTAGTGACAGGTCTTATGGAGGATGTAGAGACATCCACTCTAATTTCCTTTTTCTGTCTGTGAGACAATTAACTACCCTGTCAGTTACATATAGATTTACATTTAGTTGGAAGACTTTATCTATGATACCTGAGTGTGAGATGGTGTTGAATGCCTTTGTGATGTTTTGACATGCAATTTGTAGTGATTTGCACTCATCCATTGTTTCATTAACCTCCTAGTAGAAGTCAACCAGGATAAGTAGGCAGGATTTGCCTTTGAATGTGAACTGGCTTGGGTTGAGAGTTTACACATTACATATGACCTTGTTTATTAATTCTATAATGATCCTCTCCATAGCTTTACAGATGAGGTTGGTCAGGTTTATAGGTTTGTAATTATCTACAGTAGGTCTATTAACACCCCACCTTTTGTGCAAGGACATGGCTGTTGCTGTCCTCTATTCATTTGGTATGAAACTTATTTGGAGATAGATCTTAAATAGCCTTCGTAGGGAATCTGGCAAGTCATGTTTTAGGCCGCCCAATAGGCAGCCCAATAAGTTACCTGGTCCAATAGAAGTAATGTTCTTGGCTTTGGAAGAGCCTTGAGGACTTGTTCTTGGGATATTTGTGAAGAGTGTAGATATGGTTATGTGCTCTTGAAATATAGGAGGGAGACAGTGGGTAAAGTATAAGCTTAACTTGTCTGCCAGTAGGTTGCCTATGTCTCCTGGGTACAGGTATGTGATATAATTTACCATTAGTTCTTCACAGTTCTGGGAATTGTTCTGAGGTATCTAACATATCTAATGAAGGCTTTGTGGTTATCCTTTACTTGGGTGGCTATTATTACTTCATATCTGGCTTTGATTGATTTGATTATGGAGTTCCCTGTTAAGTTTAGCAAGAGCATTTTGGCAGTATTAGTGTTAAACTATTTCATGTAAAAATAAGTTTATTTATTTTTGTTATAGAGTCTGTTTATATTTATATTTTACCATGGAGGATTATTTTTAAATTCAGTGTTGTATTTACTTCATAGCAGGACAGCATTTTCCATGCAGTTGTTTACATGTGCATAACATTTGGCAGTAAAGGACTCTGCATAAACAGTGGGGTCATCAAGTTGGAAGGAATTTTGAATTTATCTAGGTCATCGCTCAGTTTTAGTAGCTTAACCTTTCCATACTCACTGAATACTGCGATATTAGAATAAGCTTCCAGGTTCAGTCTTAAAGTGAATGTGACTGATTTAATCAAGGAGGACATTACAATTGTTGGGGGCAAAGCTGTCCCATACTATTAAAGACCTAGTCAAGGATTTTATAATCCCTGTTTAGGATGTGGACAAAGTGGTCTACAGAGTTTGTATTGATGAAGTCATTAAATTTTCTGGGCATACATGTTTGAGGATCTGTACATTTCCCATTTAATGGAGCAGTATTTAAAGTCACCTCACAGAATGGTGTTTGGCTTATAGCATAAGCACTCCATACTATTTAGGTAGGAGGTAGGGTTGTGGTGGGGGGTCCAATAGTTAGTCAAAATATGATAAGGAATTATGTTGATAGTACATTGGATGTGGAGGAGTTCTAGCATGTTACCTTATCTCGCAAATCTGGAAGTGACATGTTATTTTTTAAGAATATTTATAGACACCACCATCCATAAGCACCGGAACCATAGAGCGAGGGGGGAGGGGTGCCCCCCACTTTTGCAGATCCAGCAACTTGCATATACAAACAGACCCGCACCAGGTCACAATCACAAATCCTATACAAACTCTCAGACCGAGATTGCACTACGGTGAGGAAAGATTAAGAAAGGGTAAATTTCCTGATCCCCACAGTCCTTGTGAAACTTACCAGAAACTTTGAAGGATGGTTAATAGTTTGTCTTCTAAATATATCCATGATCCTGCCAGCACATTTTTGAAAGACGAGGATCAAATTTAATTTAGGTTGAACTGCCAGCATGATTAACCAATCCACATGCACTCTCTAGTTGAGAACTAACACGAGTTAAAAAGAAAAAGAGTTTCTTTCAGAACTTTATATTATATGCGGAGTAACTGAGTAATAAATAACTGTAGTGAAACTCTAAAAATATGCAAGTCCTTCTCCAGGACTTCCATTCATAAAAACTCGTAAAGTAACATGGCACAAAAAAAACAAAACGCCACTGCAAGCTTCTCAGTCCCCGATCTTCCACTAGTCCCTGGAAATCTGTTAACAACATGCACCCACTAATCCTAATATTTTCAAATCAGTGATTACATACCGTTTATGTAACAAAGCGAATACTATGAACGTTCACATTATCAAAACAGTCCCTTTATTGACAATTTAACATAATGAAGTAGCTTCACAAAAATAGAATTAATCAAGTAATTATCATTTAATGCCCAATCCAATTAAATTATTCTCCTGTAAGAAGGAATGAAACAGCTACTAAATCCTGATGACCCGTCTCGCTTCCCTTCTATGGCCAATCAAAACCCAAAGATAATCAAAGTTTCCTTAACTGACCACATCCTAAAGTGCCACCCTCCCAATTAAATTTGCCCAGTCGGGTGGGGAAGGTTCTACTCCTGGGGACTGGGGAAGAATGTTTTAGCAAAAGAAGTGACTGATTGCAGAAATCAGCTTAATAAAAGGTTAGTCTGTTTTCTTTTTATGATCCCATCTTCAATTGTTTTATTTGAAAACAGAGTTTAAGAAATTCTAACTTTTAAATGTAAGTGATCCATCATTCACCCAGGAAGCTAGGATACTGCACTCCAAAAGTTCATTTAACATGCTGAAACCAGCCCGCTTTTTACAAGGATGTACAGTTATAACCACAACTCAGGCTACTCTTGTGCACTTTTACAGTGTCCTAGAAGACAAGAGTAATGAGTGCTGGCACAATTATTTCTTTAAAGCCAAAGTAAATGTCATTCTTGGCATTTTACATGAAGATGTTGCATAGACACCAGAAGCATTGAGCGGGGGGGAGGCATCCCCCCATTTTTACAGGACCAGAAGATCCGCAGATTACTTAGGCATGACATTTTAAACTGCCTACCTGAAAGGTAGTGGTGTGTGCTTAGTTAGGAAAGTATGCTGCTGCTGCTTCAGGGAGTTTTTGGTTAGGAGAGTATGCTGTTTCAGGGATCTTGTTTCCGATAAGATGTTTAAGAAAAATGCTGCTTCAGGGATTGTGTTTCTGATTAGGGGGATTGTGCTTCTGTTATATGCTCTGGGGTATTGTTCTGATATATGCTGTGGGGGATTGTGCTTCTGATGTATGCTGTGGGTGGATTGTGCTTCTGATATATGCTGTGGGGGAGATTGTGTTTCACTTTCTGATTTACGCTGCTGTGTTTCACTTTCTGCTGGGGGGTGTGTGTGTGTGTGTGTGTGTGTGTGTGTGTGTGTGTGTGTGTGTGTGTGTGTGTGTGTGTGTGTGTGTGTCTGTGTGTGTGTCTGTGTGTGTGTGTGTAGATGTTTCAGATATATATATATATATATATGTATATATATATATATATATATATATATATATATATATACTGCTATAGGGATTGTGTGTGTAGATGTATGTTTCAGATATATATGCTGCTATAGGTATTGTGTGTAGATGTCTCAGATATATATGCTGCTATAGGGATTGTCTGTGTAGATGTTTCAGATATATATGCTGCTATAGGGATTGTATGTGTAGATGTTTCAGATATATATGCTGCTATAGGGATTGTGTGTGTAGATGTTTCAGATATATGTTGCTATCGGGATTGTGTGTGTAGATGTTTCAGATATATGCTGCTTTAGGGATTGTGTGCGTGTGTGTGAGTGTGTGTGTGTGTGTGTGTGTGTGTGTGTGTGTGTGTGTGTGTGTGTGTGTGTGTGTGTGTGTGTGTGTGTGTGCGCGTGCGTACACTTGCTATTGATGCAGAAGGCTGAGGGTTCTACTCCCACAGTATGCAGATGGATGACTGATACTATTCTGTGTTGTACTTTAAAGGGAGTGGATGCTGCAGTCCTGTGGATGCCCTCCTCTTTAGGAGTTACCTAGTAACTATGAACCTGTTATCAGTTTGCCATCCATTTCCTATTGCAATATCACTAGCTTATCATTTTTTTCATGTAACATAGGCAATTTATTCATCAAGGGTAATAGGCACTTTATTTGTTGATGAAACAGTGAAATATAAAGTTGTATGCTATTAGCAACCTCTTACAGATGTTTTTATTGTAGAATTATTTAGATGACTTTACTCAGAGATTTTTCATATTTACTGATATTGGTGGATTGTAATGACAGAAGTTTGAATGGTCTTTTATGGTTGAAATTTTCTGAAATTGGTAGTTTTGTCGTTATTGGTTCATACATTTTGTTTCATTGCTTACTAGAAGACTGTTCAAAACTACAAATTTAAAACACATTCTAGCAAGTGGCGCTGTATTATACAAGGACTATTTTAATGCAATCAGGAAGGTGAATCAAAGAACACACATACACACACACACACACACACACATATATATATATATATATATATATATATATATATATATATATATATATATATACAAGCCCCTAAAATGTGTGCAAGGAGCCTGTAATTTAAAAACAAACCAAAGGTAAACATAATCCTCCACCGGCCAAATGCATTTTTTTTTAATGTGAGTTTTAGTGCCATTTCAATGAATGTGAGTTTCAAGGGCAGACAAGTTTACTGCTCATGCAAAGTCTGTTTTTATTGCAAGACTGTATTGTTTGCTTAGCAAATGGCTCAGTGTTTGTGCTATTTTGTTTCAATTTCTGTAATCACTGTAGAAGTAAATAAGAAAAATGTATGCAGGCTGACAGGTTTATGTTTATGGTATGGAACAGTGTTTATGGTAACTGAGGAGAAATAGCTAAGTAATGGAACACTGGAGTGGCTGGAGAAGGGGCTGCTGCTGGAGTGGCAGGGGGTTACAGGCTATCCATTCAAGTAAAACAAAGCTCATCCCTGTCCATATTCAAATGCAACTTGGATCTAAGGATGGGTAATAGAAAATGTACTCCAGGATTGCCCCTTGTACCACTAATGGATAGAGGCAGTTCCTAAATGCTGCATCCCTTACGTGGGTCCCCTCAAATTATCTATGGTATGATCAGTTATTTTCACTAGGGCTAATGTACAATTATCAGCCATGGGATAGGTGAGACCAATCAGGAAATGTTAATTCAAGCACCAAAAGGGAAACTGGCTAAGCTTAAAATGTCCTCTAAGCGAACTTTTGTTATGGTAGTAAATAGTTTTTAAAAAATTGCCATTTTTAGATCACTAAGTGCCCCTCTCACCATCTGCCTCCCCAATCTTCAACAGCTTCTGGTGCCTATGCAAGTGAACCTATGTCATGGTAGTAAATAGTTATAAAAAAATGCCTTTTTTTAGATCACTAAGTGCCCCTCTCACCCTCCACCCCCCCAGTCTTCAACAGCTTCCAGCTCCTATGCCACCATCTTTAGTGCCTTGATCTAATGCAGTGGGCCTGAACTTGTAGTAGGCATCAAAACCCCACAATGATGGAGTTCTGTCATTGGCCCTGAACCAGATCTCCAAGGTGATGCATATTTCAAAGTGTTCTAAGGTAAGGAATACTTGTAGGGAGTGGACATTGTTAGTTAAATTACAGAAAGGTAATATAACTGGGAGCAGGAGGATCTCTATTGTAGGAGATGCAAACATTTTTCTATGAATATGCTGAAAGCTGAACTGCAACAAATTTAACTTGGAAATTACTCCTATAGATTGGGTCTAAGAAGAAAGAAGGCTTGGGCTGTAGAGTAAAAGGAGTTTGACAGCCTAATTAGTGCAGAACCATTGCTGGCTGAGATGCAAATTTGGTATTGAGTTTATTTTTAGCATGTGACTTAGTAGGGGAGAAGTGTCACTATATAAGGTTTTATAGATGTGGCAAAGACAAATATCTGCACATTCTTTTACAAGCTGCCAGTTTACTCATTGTGGAGTAATGCAATGGTGCTCTGTTTTAGGTGAATTTAGAATAAATTGGTGGAGCCTGTTTGAGAGAGTTTGGGGATCTTTGAGGTTTTTATTGAAGGTATAGGTAAATAATGACATGGCACATTCTAACTATGGTTGTAGGATTTTTTTGCCTAGAGTGCATCTCCCTTCTGGAGTGAGGAGGTAAGAGATTTTACTAAACTGAAAAAGGTTAGAGTTAATTTTGCTTTTACATTGGAGAGGTGCAGTGATATATTTAAGTATCACTAAGTATTTCAAGAAGTAAACTTGATCTGTAGGTTCATTATTGTGTGTTAGTGGGGTAACAAGAACTTACAGATGGTTAAGCTTGTGGGGTGTTCAGAAGAATGTCACTTTAGTCTTTTTTCATTCAAGCATTCATTTTCTGATTCTCATTTTGTCGTATTAAGTGTCAGAGGTAAGCAGGTGCCTGTTCCAGCAAGCAACAAGAGTAAAGCATGGAAACAGTCCTGTAAGATATACCACTCTATCACAGGATGCATAATGACTCACACATACCACACACCAGGCAAATATATAGGCAATAGAATGAAGTGCCATTCCATCCATATTTTTTTCAGGATGTGAGAGGAAACCTGATATTCTGACAAATATCCAACTGGACACAGGAGGGCATGAAAACTACACTTTGAAAGTGTGACAGCTGAGAAATCATGAAAGCAGAGAACCATGGTCTAGTAGGCAACAATTCTAACTGCTTCAGTACAAAGTAAATAAATAAAAGATGCATCAGTATAACATATACCTTTATAACTGTTCTTAAAATATGGCCCATACTTAATTTTGTTAAGAACTTGTCTGTAAAAATAACCAGTCACCATATTCTTTGCTGCAAATTTGTTTACATTCCATCCATTATCTTAAACTAGCTTGGAATCTGCTACTTTATTTGATATCCAGGTGGGTGGGCTTGTCTTTGGATCATCTTTAGGTATGGCCAGGGCATGGGATTTGAAGACTTACATAATGAAAAAGGGATTTTGTGTCCACTCTTGGATAGTTAGAAATGGTCTGGGACCTTACACTTGTCTGGTATAAAAGTAATATCTTATCATATTCCAAGTATACAGTACTTTAAGAGTCTATTGGAAGGGCTAGCTTATACAATATGCAGATTTATACATACACAGTGTTTAACTTCTTGATTTTCATGTGGTGAAGTACTCAGAAGGTAAATATGTGGAGCAATTTTGTAGAGATTGGCTAGGAGGAGAAAGTCAACACATGCCATTCACACAGCTGCATTTTATGTGTCCTTTAGGAATTTGAGCAGCTTTTTCCTAAGTTCAGTATAAATTCTATTTTTTCCTGAGTTCTGCAGGGAAAGATTCAGTTTGCTGGACAGTTTTAGAGAAACTTTTTTTTCACCAGCTCTGAGGGGTCTATATTACGTGATTGAACATTTACCTAAACGTCGACCTGTACTCTGACAATCTCAAATGGCCATTAACTAAATTTTTTCCCTGGGAAAAAATTTGCTTGGCCGTCATTGGTAATTTGCCCTTTTTCCCAATGTAGAGCTATTTTGGAGTTTGTATACTTAGTTGGGGAGGGTGTAAGGGTCACAGCCTCCCACGTCAGGGGTGAAGCCCCCCACTTAATTAATGTTTAAAGGTTTGTTTTGTTTCCTACAGCCAAGCAAATTTTTTCCCAGGGAAAAAATTTGCATAAATGGCCGTTTGCAGTTTTAAGGGTGCGACATTTATGGGTCGACGTATAAGTGTTTGATTACCTTAATGTTCGATCATGTAATATTGACCCGCTCTGAGACCAGTTCCTTGAAGTGTGAAGATGATGTTCTCTTGATTTTTTAATCGATAAGGTAAAGATTTATAGAGTTTGTTTCCAATAGTTTGCCAATGGCCGTCATACATTAGTTCAAAGATAAAGATAATAAACAGGAAAATGAAATGTGCAGTGATTGGTAACTACTTGGCATTTTGAAGGGTTTTGTAGTGTTGTTTAAATCTGGGAGAAATAGTAACGAATATACAAATTCTCTTGACTGTGACTTAAATGGTGTAGGTAATATGACAGGAATGAAGGATTGTTAAGGGAAGGGCATACCTAATCTATGTTTAAATACATTTTTTTGCCAGAGAATTTTTATCGTGTTGAATAAAAGGGTTAGCAGAGGAGTAAGGGGCATTTAGTTGCATGTTTTCTTTGCTTGTAATTTTGTCTGTGTCATCCATAAATGTTAGGGAAAGAGTCCAAGGTATTTATAATTTTCATCTTGAGCAATTTTAGTTTTGTCTGTTTGAGTAAGGAATTGCAGTTTTTGATAGTTTTATTGTGTTTCTAACAACATCATAGCAGTTTTAGAAAATTTAGAGCACCAGAGGTTATTAGTAAAGCCACTGACACAGTTGGAAGAACTCAGTTTCTTGATGAGTTATGTCCAGTTCTGTGGATGATTATGTCATCTTCATATAAGGTGAAGTTATTAGGATGAATGTTAGAGGTAATATTGTCTGTGAAGAAAGAGAATATTATTGATCAAAGGGCAGACCCTTGTGGAACTCCAGAAGTAAAGTTTTCTTCCTTCCTTGTTTACAGAACTGTCAGCAGACACATCAAAAGTATTAATAGCTAGGCAGTTTTAGAACAGAATCACAAGAGGTTGTTTTGGCCAGATCATAGCAGTTCAAGGTTTTTTTTTTTAAGAAGAAACTGGCAGATGACACTTTTAACGGTCATGGTCATACCTTTAAAAATGTTTCCATTGGCATGATGCTATCTATAGCTGAAAGTAGTTTGTTTGTAGTTGTACATTTGCATATTTAACCTTTCTAAATCGGTGCTGTATGTCAAATAGTAGGCAATCCTTTTTTAGGCACGTGAGAAGTTGTGTTTATATATTAATTTGTCAATGATTTTAGTCAAGAGGACCAGCACTGAAGTATGTTTAAACTCTTATGCTTTTAAGATAGGGGTGTTTCATTTATAGGGTGATTAAGGAGTTTTCAGTTGTTTTGGGACTGTGGCTGAGAAGTAAGAGAGATTGCATATATGAGCAAAGTGTTTGTCAGAGGGCTAAACTGTCAGTCAAAGAAATGCTGGGTGCTAACTGCAGAAATTAAGCTTGGCTTTCTATTCAAGTTTTTCAGTAGTTCTGAACTTACTTAGCAGTGATTTCCCTGTAGTGGAAGGAGGCAAAAGAAAAGATGAAAGATTATAATCTGGTTGCATAGTCTGTTATAATCTTAAGGTTACATGTGTCTGGAGGGGTATACATTAATTTAAGCGACAGAATGTACACCGACCGAATGGTTGTTTTTCTGAACTTGAATGTAGACAAAATGCACTACAAATATAATAAATGTCGAAAGCTGCAAAACGCAAATGTCAAATTCGATAATTTGAAATATCCGGATGTCTACAATACCGGACATAGATAGACACAAAATCACAGTTCCTGACATTATATGGAGTAAAGTCCTGTGTGAAAACAGCTGTGAAACAGCCATTATGTCACCTGCAAATAGGTAGCGCACCATCAACATGTCAAAAATGTTTTTTTTATCATATATGCAACCGTGAATGTGGTGTGAACACGTCTTCCAAAACAAGTACACAAGTAGTACATCCAAACACCCATGCTCAGTGACATGACATTTTACAGCCCGAAACATAACCGCTACACAATGCCGGTCTTAAAAGGAGCAATAATGAGCTAATAGATTCACAAACCCTCATGGTGTCATCTTGTCACATTTATCCAGCAGGTTCTGAAATGCATGCTCCTTTATATCTAACCTACGCCGCTTAGGGGTACCAGGCAACCCTGACATACATCTAGACTTGAGATCTTCCACATGGTTCTGTTCCAGTTGGATGGCACGTAACACATCCAACAGGAGCAACTGTTGCTAACCCATCAGGCTCCTCAACAGCCTATGCCACCCTTCCACAGCATTCTGTATACGTGGATATCCTAAACCGCTAGTGTCATACTGGTTCCAAAATGCTATTTTGAACAAGGGTGCAGTTAAACCTCTCATACCATAAGCTCCTAGGTGCAGCCTCTGCATCTGCCACCAGATAATCTGGCAGAAATGGAATCAGCACCCCTTTGTCACAGTATCCAATAATGTCTCCTGAATAGCATTAACAGCACTCCTTTCAAAGTCTGGCATCACCATATGCGGTTTCAGCTCCAGGTCATGCTTCACACACATACTCAACACCATCGCCCATAACTGTTTATAGCACTCCTCACTTTTACAAGGCAAAATGCTGTAAACCGGTGGAACAACCTTCTTAGAGACAAAGAAATCTAATGGCCCATGGATAGTGTATACCTGCCGGCACTCCCTTGTACTTATTGGGAAGGTGCCGTCCACCAGGAGAAACTCAGATGCACACAACAGTTTTAAATTATCCGGCATTGTAATAACCACACTTTGGACTCCTTCCTCCGTGTCAGCATGATGCTCTATTAAAAAACTGCCATTCTTTAGTGGTAGCATATCACTATGAGGTCCTTTAAGGACTGCAGATCCTGAAACGTAGCAACCTTTTTCCTATGCCTTATTCTGGTTACACTCCCCCCTGCAATGCATTGCTGTTTGGCAATTCATTCACAACCACTGTAGAGGTACTCGCTAGTACCTCTGATATTATCTTACATGGATCCTCACCTGATGAATGTGCCCTTTTCCTGATCTGATCACGGACCTGACATACTTCTGACTGTACTGGGGCAGGTCCATGAAAGTGTGCACTACTTTTGCACAATATATGTCCTTCCCTACCAAATTCTGTTATGCAAAATCATTTGCACTTGTCCCCACTCTTACGAGTACAACACCAGTAGTGCTTATTGCCAACACATTTCTCCAAATAATATTGATAGCCCTCAATAAAAAGTGTCTCTTTCCCCTTCTGGCTCTTCTCAGCCGAGTAACTAGTGCCTATCACACCTGGATTATATGTGACACTATCCTCCTCAGCCATCTGTGAACAGATATATGTATATATTAGCATCCTACTTAACTGTACATAACATATCAAACCTGTATCAATGCTATGCAGCAGATACATACCTAGACTGTTTAAATTTGTAGCAAAACAGTACATCAGAGGGCTGTATTCACCTACTACACTTTATCCCAATGTTGATGTGCGTTCAAAGCAGAATGCATGTTGTGTATACTGTGCAACCTACGTGCATGTCGCATTTATGATGTCGAATGTTTAAATGCCGAAACACAGCCTACATTTACATTTGTGGTGTTTTGACCATTGAAAATTTGTAAATAGGAGAACATGGTACACTGCTTTCGAATATATGTAAGTCGACATTTTACCTGATGACTAAATAAATGTATACCGTCTGGAGGAGATTTTTGTTTTAGTAAGCTGCACTGGAGCACTGACTGATGTTTTGAACCTCATTTAGAGGATGAGCCATCATTTTTGGGATGAGTTTTATTGTTATCTCAACAAGCAAATTTTTATGCCTTTCCAGTATTTACCAGTAAATTAAGGAGTTTTCTTTTTTTTTTCAATTTCAGATTTACATTTTTTGATGAGATAGAAGAGGTAAAATAGTCACGATTATTACTTAGTGTTCATGTTTTTCATATTTTGTTTCTGTTTTTTTTTTATCAACTTCCTGACTATGTGGGGGAGGGGTGATCCATTGATATTGTTGACCCTTTAATTTTTTTTGTCTAACAGGAAAGTAGTTGTCCAGGATAGTCCTACTAATAGCATTGCATAACTGTAATGCTTCTGATGAGGTGTTAGAGTGGTAGAATGCTGACCAGTCAGTATTATTAAGGTTATTCAAAAATCATCTTCTTTAAATTTTGATGTATGTTTTGCGAAAATTATGGCTAGTAGAAGTGGTGAAGGGTAGGTGGTCACTGTGAAGGTTAGGTAGGGTGATAATTTGATCTGATAGGGGTAATGGTGACAAAACATCAAGCTGGGAGCTTTTACCTATTGTGCGGTATAGCTGGGACATTAAGCAATCAAGAAAGGTTGTTTCATGCAAGAAAATGTGCTATTTTATGTTTTTTGGTTCTGTTATGCCTATGTTAAAATCTCCTATAATAAATACTTCTGTGTCTCACAGCTAAGATTAGAATATCATGGAGGACATTTACAAAGAGTTTTGTATTGTGATAGTATGGAATATATATATTTAAAAAAACATTACTGATTGGATAACAAATGCTCATTTCCAGTGAAAAGTGGGAATAATATCTTCATAAGTGATTTGCTTGGAGGTACACAGTAGGCGTACATAGGCTGTGGGACTCAAACTCAGGACTTCTGCAAGGTATACATAACAGCATATTGTCTGAAACATCTGTGCCATACTGCCATGCGTTTATACTATAGCTAGCAACAGTTTAACTTGGTTACCTGTTAGAGAGGAAAGGATCCATGTGGGGGAGTGCTCACCTTTGAAAGCACTTTGGTTGACTAAACTGGCTATAAATTTAGGATTCATTTTAATGAGTATCATGATAACTTCACTCACTTTCTTGCCTGGTTGGTTATTTAAATAAATATGGGTCTTATTGTCCATGTAGGTAGAGAGGTAGATGGGATTTCTAAGTTATTTCTATATAAATATATTTGAAATATACACAGCTACCATATCTAAGGTTAGAAGTGCCAAAACATAGTTCTGTTTGAATATAGTCTGCAATGGCAAGGATGTGTGCAGTATTATTAATGGCTGCTTTTAAATACCTTATTAAATGTCAGTTATTAAACTTGAATCTTAGAGACTGGTTGGGTGAGTACCTCTAGAAATTGACTTCCGTGTGGCATTAAGTAATAAACTGTGCATCTTCATTTACATGTCCAAAACAGTAATTTTGGATAGTCTAAGAAGTAACAAAGATGTAAACAGCAACACTCATAAAACAGCAAAACCTCTTGCGTAGTTTCACAGAGTCAAGTGGAATTCATGCTTCCAAAATGCAAAACTTTAAATCCAGATCATTTGAACAGCTGAGTTTATTGACTAAATCACAAAAAATAAAAAGACTGTTAAGCGCTTTCGTCCCTCGACAACAAGCAAGGGGACTTCATCAGAACAGCCATTACACTTCAGAACCTTCCTTTTATACTGAATAAATTATCTGGTTGTTGCACCCATAACAACATTTAAAGTGATCAGTGTTTTTTACAAGAAACATCACACATAAATTTGAATGCACACAGTAAAAAAAATACTTAAAAAGTACGTTACTATAAAATGTTACTAAAAACCTAATAAAAGAAGCATATGCTATTAAGATGTAAAAATGCTAACACTATTTTAAAAAGTATAATATATTAATAAAATATGTTATAAAATATACTATATTATAAAACAGCCATAATAGATGGGATGCACCAGAAAAACAAAATTACATATGTTTACGTGAGGTGGTGTTGTAATAATTTATAATTTTAGTGCCCTGTTTTTAAGCACTGGTAATAAGGAGACATTATCATTGATGCCAGGTGCCTTAACTGCATTCAACCTCATTTGCCATTGTAATTAAGCTAATTCTGCATTCAGTACTATGTCTAAAAAGGGGATTACTAGTGTTGGCTCTCTGTATAGTGTATACATGTTCATATATTCTATTTTTAAAAAGTCTTTCTGTCTTACCAACATAGTAATGCCCACATCTAACACATATCCCAATGTATACAACACCTCTTGTTTTACAATTACCCATTTGCAACCTAATTTTTGAGGGTATACCTTCTAAAACAAGGGTGTTATGCCTTAATATGTACTGACATTGGTTGCAGGCTCCACAACTAGTGGTCCCTTAGTTGGGTATAATATCTTTAATAATGCTTTGTTCAAATAGTGATTTACAATTCTTAGCCATCTTGTAAATAAATTTGGGCTCCCCACCTACATGTTTCATAACCTCCAAATTGCCCTTAAAAATAGTCCAATTTCTGACCACTATTTCTTTGACTAACTTACTATTTGATGCATATGGAATCACCATCCCCATTTTTACAGAATGCCCATCCTTATCAGCTTTGTTGGACATCTCCCTACTGCCCAATAATGACTTAAACTTTGTCCCCCAACCTCTTTTTAGTTCACCACTAATATCAGCTGTTAGTTTTTTAGGGTACCCCCTTTCTATAAACATTGAACTGATTTTTGTTACTTCCATTTCATATAATTCCAACTCAGAGCACATACATGCTGCCCTGACTAATTGCCCCTTGTATATATTTCTCTTGGTGTAACCAGGGTGACAACTCTGAAAATCTAAATAATTATTAGAAAAGGTCTCTTTTCTGTATATTGTTGTAGTGAATTTTCTCCTGATATTGTCCTTACTAAGGGTGATGTCCAAATAATTTATGGCCTCCTTGTTGAAATTACTGGTAAACGTAAGAAAGGATGGGGTATTATTAACATATTCTAAAAAAGATTCATTATTCTCTTTCTTATTTTCCCAGATTATAAGGATGTAATCCAAAAAACAGAAGTAACTTAACCATTTATCAGAGAAATTGCTGTTAAATATATATTTGGCCTCCCATGCCTATAATACCAGGTTAGCAAATATGGGTGCACAACTTGTTCCTATAGCTACTCCCCTGCGTTGTTTAAAATAAGCTCCTTCAAAAGTGAAGTAGTTATTGACCAGAATCACTTTCATGGCCAAAATAATAAATCTAATCAAGGTTTCATCTAACCTGGTAAGACTTCGTATTGCTTTTTCAAATAATTGTATACCTTCCCGATGGTGGGGGATGGATGTAAATAAATCAACAATATCGATCATAGCAAAACCCACCTGTTCACTGTACCATCCATGTTCTATTTTTGATGAGGTCCCATGAATCCTTAAACATATAGTCAATCGGTGCTACAGCATTTTCCACTACCCGGTTTATAAATACCCCTACATAATATGTAGGGGCATTCTGCACAGATATTATTATTCTAAAAGAGGGATGTTCTATATTTTTATGGACCTTGGGTATGTCAAAAGCCACCGGGATTAGTATATGCTCACTCTTTAAAAATTCAAATAGTTCTCCCGAAATAACTTCTTGAAACAAAGAGTCCTCCAAAACTAGTTGAATTTTTCTATGAGCTATATATATTTTGTTCTTGGAAACCTCATGATATTTGTCAGTCTCATTAAAAAATCTTAAGTAGTGAATTTATATAGTCCATTTTATTGAATAATACAACACCCCCCCTTATTAGGCTTCATAATTCTTAATTCATCATTGTCATGAAACATTCTAATAAGCTCACTTTCTTCTTTTGTAAGGTTGTAATATTTCTTTTGACATCCTATTGTTATTGTTACTATACATTGAAGAATATAAATCCGCAGAGCATGCTCCTTCAAATGCCGATATTGTCAGGTGCATGGGGTGGTTGAAACAACTTTTTTTTTCTTTAAATTTATCCCAGTGTTCACATTAGATGGAATATTCTTATCTTTAAAAAATGCTTTCAAATTTAACCTCCTTGTAAACAATTTTAATTCAGTCATAACATCTACCAAACTGGCCTTAAAGCAGGGTACAAACTTAAACCCTTTACTTACCAACGTCAAAAGCTTTTATCTACCACTGTAATTAAATATCTTAAAACTGCCATACTTAAATCTTCTTCTTCTTTCAGCTTCTCCCTGTTAGGGGTCAACACAGTGGATCATCTGTCCGCTCATGATTGGCAGTGGAGTTTTATGGTGTCGAGTTGCCAGCCCGGCACCCAACCTTCCACAGAAGGCACACACACACGCACACCTAGGGCCAATTTAGAGTGTTCAATCCACCTACTGCATGTCTTTGGGATGTCGGAGGAAATTGGAGCAAACCCACTTGACCACAGGGAGGAAATGCAGACTCCACACAGAAGGCACCCCAGCCGAGAATCAAACTGGAGAACCTCTTGCTGTGAGGTGGCAACGCTAACCGCTGCATCGCCATGGCCGCCCCTAAAACTGCCATACTTAAATACCATTCCTTAATAATATTTTCCTCCACAGAACTCACCTCAAGGTTTAATTCATGATTTAATTCATAAACCTCAATCCTCTCCCCTTCCCTCCCCCCCTCGGGGTTGAAAAAAATTCCTTTGTCGATTTTTATTTTCTAACCGTTCTGACCTTCTTAAGGGTGGATATTCACTCTCATACTCATCCATCTCCTCATCAAATCTACTGTTATTTCTCACTTCATATTCCTGTTCTTGTTTGGAATGTGACATACTATTGTCATGCCCTGCACCAGTTTTTTCAAAATATGCATTTGGTGAAATATATGCTGTTTTTTTATTGTATTCACTTTCATCCCTGGCCATTTTTTTTCTTTTTCCTTTCAACATTCAGTGTAACAGAGTTTTCATCTTTTTTAACCACACTATCATATCTAACAACATTGTGTTCAAATAATAAATCATTCATGATGTCATCATTAAGTACATTCAGTTCATCTAATAATGCATTTATTTTTTACATTGTTGTTCCTTATAATAAATGACATTAGTTCATAGCCAAATATGTCAAACATATTTATAAGCTCATCTGTTTCCACAGATCCTACCTACAAACCATTTGGAAATGTATAAAGTCTTAATCCCCTAGGTACCCTTTTAGTTTTAAGGCTCTCAGTTAATTTTGGATATTCTGTTGGATATTCTGTTGCAAGACATACATTAACATTAACACTTTTATTTATATGAGATAAAAATCAGTCCAAAAATTTAAAAATGGTAGCGGCGCCGGTATTACCAGTAGTCAATTTATTTTCAGTATAAAACATAGACTTCCTTCAGATTAGCACTTTCACTCATAGAGCTTCTTCAGATCATGAATAACAGGACTCATCAAGTATATAATATATACTCTAACATTAAACTAATTAACCTATCACAATCAATTGATAATCAAGTCTTAAAGTAACATTACATCTGACAATGAAGGACATATATATACAATAATAATATAAAACTCCTAAAAGTAAATGTTATACATTGTATAAAAACAATATATATAAAAATTGTTACATGATGAATATCTCACTACATACATTAAACTTGTAAATTGTCCTGAAACTTCTTAAAAATATCTTAAAAATAAATTTAAAATCTATATGTGTATACACTTCATATAATACTATAATGACATGTACATTCCTATACTAAGTCCCTATGCTTAATTCTGGCAGATCACATCCTATTTTATATTCCTACATTTCCTAAGTTTGGGTTTTATTGAGGCTCTCTCATTGAGTCCAGAGCCTCTATCTGCTCTTAGTCTAATTATCCAGTTACTTTCCTGACACTCTGTGTGATTCCTAACGTCACCTCCACGTATATTGGGTGTAATGACTTCTAAAACTTTAAATAAAAATGTATGTGTTTCACCTCGCTGGATGACATGCTTAGCTAGGGCATTATGTGTAGACTTCTTTTTCATATGATATATATGTTCACGTATCCTTTCTTTGAAGGTACGATTTGTTTTACCTACATAAAAGAAGGAACATACCTGGCAGACTGCTAAATAAACTAGATGAATTGTTCTACAGTTGGCACTAGCATGTGTAATGAACTCCTTACGTAGATCTGGGTGCATAAAACTTATACTTGTATCTATATAGCAACAATAATTACATTGCCCACATGGTTTTATACCTCCATTATCCATAACAACGAACCTCTGTCTGGGATAACATAACATTCTTTTTAAATTATATTTATTCTTAAAAAGAAAGCGTGGCTTTTCCCCGACTATATTTTTTAAATTGTTATCTACACATAAAATCGACCAATGCTTTGTAACTAAATCTCTAATGTCTGTATGGTCTGAAGTGTAGAAAGTAGAAATTTTAACACATGATGGTTGACCCCTCATTCCATCCTTTTCATAAATATAAGGAGGTCCAAAATATGGGGTAGCTACATTCGACCTCAAATCAGGGATTTTATTCAAATTGTCTTCTATTTCCCGGTAACTATAGCCTCTCTCTAGGAACATAGTTCTCAGATTATCAATCTCTGCATTGAATCTCACTTCTGTGGGGTTCAACCTAGAGGCTCTCATCCCTTGACCTTTAATAATATTTCTAAAAATATATGGGGGATGCATACTTGACCTCATCAATAATGTATTATAATAACAAGATTTACGATATATGCCAGTATTTATTAAACCACATTCTAATTTCTCTATATATAGATCTAAAAAGTCAATCTTATATTCGGAGTATTGCATGGTGAAATTTAAAAAGTCTGTTAGACCATTCATCATAGTAAGCAGGAAACTTAATTGTTCTTCATCTCCATACCAAAGGATGAAGAGATTGTCTACAAAACGATGGTAAAAGGCAACATATTCTTTAAATGGGCTCATGTGGAATAAAACTTCTTCCTCCCAATGTGCCAAAAACATATTCGCGTAACTATTGGCACATGGGGTCCCCATGGCCACACCATCTTGTTGCCTATATGCTGTTTCTTCAAACATAAAAATATTGTTTTCCAATACTAGCTCTAATAAATGCGCAACTAATTCTATCTGTACTGGTGTATAGTCACTATGCTTGACGAGATAATCATGTATATATTGAATGCCGACTTCATTGGGTATTACCGTAAACGGTGACTGCACATCTAATGTGACCAGTAAATATCCATCTATATTATTACATTGTTTCAGACATTCATATAATTCAATCAAGAACTGTTTAGAGTCCTTTAATACAAAGGTATTTTTGTTCAAAATCGGTCGAAGATGTTTCTCCACATATACCGACATATGTTCAGTGACTCAACCTTGCCCTGAAACTATTGGTCTCATAGGTGGGTTACAAACATCTTTGTGAATTTTGGGAAGTCCATGAATTACTGGAATTAAAGGTGTCTTAATAAACAAATAATCAAATAATTCCTGCTGTATAATCCCTCCTCTAAAGATGTCCAGTAGTGTACTCCTTACATAACTAATGGTATCCTGTATTTCATTCATATGAATTACCTTGTAAAACCTATCATTCAAATGTTCAATCATGGCACGGTGGTAGTGATCCATATCCATGATGACTATACGACCACCTTTATCTGCTGGTCTTATTATAATGGATTCTTCAGCCTGCAGCCGTTTCAAACTCTGTCTCTCACTATAGGTGAGGTTATCTGCTTTCCTCTGTCTGTTCTCTCTATAGTACTCATAGAGTTCGTCTTCAGTTAATTTTAAGTATGCTTCCACTAGTGGATGGTGTAAAGGTACAAAGTCACTCAAATTCCTAAGTACAGGTTGTTCACTTGATTGTAATAACTCATTACCTGTCTGTAAATCTTGATGACCATATATCAATTTAAGCATCACATTTCGACAAAATAATTTCATGTCTGTCACAGTATCTGTTAATTTACTAAAACTTCTGGGAATAAAGTTTAAGCCTTTACTTAACAAACTCTCTTCATTTAGGGTCAGTCTGTAACCAGATATATTACATACTAATGTTTTTGATTTGTCCACATATTCTTTATTGTTTGATGTGGTATAAACTCCCCTGAGTGTTTCCTTTTTTGCCGGCCTCTGCTCATGGACCTTGTCCTTCTTATACCCTTGTCCTTTCAGACTGGAAGAGGAAAAGAAATATCCCCTCTTGTTCCAAGTTGCTTTCTAGCAGCTTTATTTGGAACCTTCGGTCTAACCACCTGTTCAGATGGCTGTGATCTAACAACTAGTCTATTCCTTTCTATTTGTACTGCTGGATATAAATTCTGTACCTGTATATTATCTAAGTCATCATTCAAATGGATAACATCACTAATATCAGATCCATTTACATTCAAATCATTACGTGTTTGTGACTGCTCTCCATTTATCACATTAGTGCCCTCATTCAACAATACATTCTCAGTATCAGAGTGTAGGTTTATAATAATCCCATCTAATTGAGAACTAATAGTGCTAGGATTCACAGCTCTTGTATTATCAGAGTTCATGGCTTCATGCAATACATGATTTCTTACATTCTCTCTATTTAAATTCACATTTACATTCTCAGCTCTTTATTCATTTACAACATTTCCAGCAATTTCATTTAAATTATGTCCATATCTAGGCCACGCAAAGACATGGCCTAATCTAAAATCATTAGTGTCCCTTGCAATCTTATTCCTTTTCTGATGGAGTAACTTGCGTTCAAACGCTGAGACTCCATCAAGCAAGCTTTCGAACAGCGGCTGTACAATGATTTTCGAAAAATTACTAAAAATAAATTCTTGCTGTTTCTTTATGTTCTGTACGAGGATATTCTCCTCAGGACTAAAGAAGTCAATAAGTAGTTGCAAATACTGCCTGCTTACCTCGAGGTTTATTTGCTGCCACTTCGAGAGTAAGTCAGGATAGTGTTCACCTTGGCTTGGCATATTGAGGACTCATAGTCTCCTCGGCACAATCCTTTTCTCAAGGCAGTGTTGAAAATGTAAGCGTTGGGTTTGTAAACGCTTCAAATGAAAAAAGTCTTTCTCCAATGCATCCAGCGACATTTGTAACTTCTCCAAATCTAGCGTCGGTCCACTGACGTCATCCGATGAGGTCGTCAAATCAAATTGCCAGGAGGCAACTTTTGAACATTCCAAGTACTGTTGAAATCTCCATTGTAAGGTCTCTGTAACTCAGTCTTCACCGCAAGGATTATAGTCCAATTCGATACCAACTTCATTCTGCATCTCCCTGCTCCTGGTGATGGAAAAAATAAATAATACAAATATTGTAGACAAAACCAGAGCTATTGCCCAAACACCAGGTAAACGCTCTACTTCCAGAATATATAAGAGATAAAAATCAGTCCAAAAATTGAAAAATGGTAGCGACGCAGGTATTACCAGTAGTCAATTTATTTTCAGTATAAAACATAGACTTCCTTCAGATTAGCGCTTTCACTCATAGAGCTTCTTCAGATAATGAATAACAGGACTCATCGAGTATATAATATATACTCTAACATTAAACTAATTAACCTATCACAATCAATTGATAATCAAGTCTTAAAGTAACATTACATCTGACAATGAAGGACATATATATACAATAATAATATGAAATTCCTAAAAGTAAATGTTATACATTGTATAAAAACGATATATATAAAAATTGTTACATGATGAATATCTCACTACATACATTAAACTTGTAAATTGTCCTGAAACTTCTTAAAAATAAGTTTAAAATCTATATGTGTATACACTTCATATGATACTATAATGACATGTACATTCCTATACTAAGTCCCTATGCTTAATTCTGGCAGATCGCATCCTATTTTATATTCCTACGTTTCCTAAGTTTGGGTTTTATTGAGGCTCTCTCATTGAGTCCAGAGCCTCTATCTGCTCTTAGTCTGATTATCCAGTTACTTTCCTGACACTCTGTGTGATTCCTAACGTCACCTCCACGTATATTGGGTGTAATGACTTCTAAAACTTTAAATAAAAATGTATGTGTTTCACCTCACTGGATGACATGTTTAGCTAGGGCATTATGTTTAGACTTCTTTTTCATATGATATATATGTTCACGTATCCTTTCTTTGAAGGTACGATTTGTTTTACCTACATAAAAGAAGGAACATACCCAGCAGACTGCTAAATAAACTAAATGAATTGTTCTACAGTTGGCACTAGCATCTGTAATGAAATCCTTACATAGATCTGGGTGCATAAAACTTATACTTGTATCTATATAGCAACAATAATTACATTGCCCACATGGTTTTGTACCTCCATTATCCATAACAGCGAACCTCTGTCTGGGATAACATAACATTCTTTTTAAATTATATTTATTCTTAAAAAGAAAGCATGGCTTTCCCCCGACTATATTTTTTAATTCGTTATCTACACATAAAATCGACCAATGCTTTACTTAGTTGTGCATTTATTAGAGCTAGTATTGGAAAACAATATTTTTATGTTTGAAGAAACAGCATATAGGCAACAAGATGGTGTGGCCATGGGGACCCCATGTGCCAATAGTTACGCGAATATGTTTTTGGCACATTGGGAGGAAGAAGTTTTATTCCACATGAGCCCATTTAAAGAATATGTTGCCTTTTACCATCATTTTGTAGACGATCTCTTCATCCTTTGGCATGGAGATGAAGAACAATTAAGTTTCCTGCTTATTATGATGAATGGTCTAACAGACTTTCTAAATTTCACCATGCAATACTCTGAATATAAGATTGACTTTTTAGATCTATATATAGAGAAATTAGAATGTGGTTTAATAAATACTGGCATATATCGTAAATCTTGTTATTATAATACATTATTGATGAGGTCAAGTATGCATCCCCCATATATTTTTAGAAATATTATTAAAGGTCAAGGGATGAGAGCCTCTAGGTTGAACCCCACAGAAGTGGGATTCGAGGCAGAGATTGATAATCTAAGAACTATGTTCCTAGAGAGAGGCTATAGTTACTGGGAAATAGAAGACAATTTGAATAAAATCCCTGATTTGAGGTCGAATGTAGCTACCCCATATTTTGGACCTCCTTATATTTATGAAAAGGATGGAATGAGGGGTCAACCATCATGTGTTAAAATTTCTACTTTCTACACTTCAGACCATACAGACATTAGAGATTTAGTTACAAAGCATTGGTCGATTTTATGTGTAGATAACGATTTAAAAAATATAGTCGGGGAAAAGCCACGCTTTCTTTTTAAGAATAAATATAATTTAAAAAGAATGTTATGTTATCCCAGACAGAGGTTCGCTGTTATGGATAATGGAGGTACAAAACCATGTGGGCAATGTAATTATTGTTGATATATAGATACAAGTATAAGTTTTATGCACCCATATCTATGTAAGGAGTTCATTACACATGCTAGTGCCAACTGTAGAACAATTCATCTAGTTTATTTAGCAGTCTGCCAGGTATGTTCCTTCTTTTATGTAGGTAAAACAAATCGTACCTTCAAAGAAAGGATACGTGAACATATATATCATATGAAAAAGAAGTCCACACATAATGCCCTAGCTAAGCATGTCATCCAGCGAGGTGAAACACATACATTTTTATTTAAAGTTTTAGAAGTCATTACACCCAATATACGTGGAGGTGACGTTAGGAATCACACAGAGTGTCAGGAAAGTAACTGGATAATCAGACTAAGAGCAGATAGAGGCTCTGGACTCAATGAGAGAGCCTCAATAAAACCCAAACTTAGGAAACGTAGGAATATAAAATAGGATGTGATCTGTCAGAATTAAGCATAGGGACTTAGTATAGGAATGTACATGTCATTATAGTATTATATGAAGTGTATACACATATAGATTTTAAACTTATTTTTAAGATATTTTTAAGAAGTTTCAGGACAATTTACAAGTTTAATTTATGTAGTGAGATATTCATCATGTAACAATTTTTATATATATTGTTTTTATGCAATGTATAACATTTACTTTTAGGAATTTCATATTATTATTGTATATATATGTCCTTCATTGTCAGATGTAATGTTACTTTAAGACTTAATTATCAATTGATTGTGATAGGTTAATTAGTTTAATGTTAGAGTATATATTATATACTCGATGAGTCCTGTTATTCATGATCTGAAGAAGCTCTATGAGTGAAAGCACTAATCTGAAGGAAGTCTATGCTTTATACTGAAAATAAATTGACTACTGGTAATACCTGCGTCGCTACCATTTTTCAATTTTTGGACTGATTTTTATCTCTTATATATTCTGGAAGTGGAGCGTTTACCTGGTGTTTGGGCAATAGCTCTGGTTTTGTCTACAACTTTTATTTATATACATAAATGGACAGATTCAATAAACCCTACATGATCCATTTACACCATGTGCTTGGTGTCCTGCACACATGGTAGCACACTGTTTTAGACTCAGTTAGTGGCTCTACATGGTGTGTAGAGCTGCACAAACAAGGTAAATACCATAGCATGCTAATTACAGCATAAGCAGCTGAATTGTATGCTAATCATCCAAAACAAGATGGAGGACCTCTTCAACAAGCTATAAAGCAACTGTGTAGACTCAGTGCTAGTTTTCCCTGTGAATTTCAAAACCGTTTGGAATACAGTCATGGAAAGGAGTCTATACAGAAACAATGTTAGGGGCTGCTGTTGCTGTAAGTCATGTGTATGTGCAACAAGCTGAAGTCTATGCTGCTGCTGTTGCTAATAGACCAAGGCCAAGAAAGAGAAGAGTTTTCAGACCCCTATTAACTTATCACAATCTACATGACATGGAAATTGTAGAGCGCTACAGGGTGGATAGAGACACACTACAGGAACTCTGCAACCTCTGTCATCCTCAACTCAAAGCCAGGGCAAACCAAGGGGAACCCATCCCAGTAGAGACAAAAGTATGTGTAGCACTTAGAATTTCTAGCTACAGGTACCTTTCAGAGATCAACAGGGGACATGCTGGGGTGCCATAGGCATCAGTATCCAAGATCTTCCATCAACTCCTGAATGCTATGTTATAACATGCCAGTGACCACATATATTTTCCCCTTACTCCTGAGTACATGGCCAGAAGTATGCAGAAGTTCTATCCTGTAGCACATTACCCTGAAATATTGGGTGCCATAGATTGCATACATATAGAAATTAAGGCAGCACCAGGGGAAGAGGGAAAACTTTGCATAGATAGAAAGGGCTTCCACTCTGTTAACTGCCAGATTGTGTGTAATGCCAAGAGAATCATCTTCAATGTTTGTGCTGGCAACCTAGGCAGTTACCACAGTTCACATATCTGGCACACTTCTCAGCTGTATCAGATTTTCAGGAGGGAGGATATCTCACAAGGTCATTTACTGGGGGATGCAGGTTATGCACTGAAACCATGGCTGATGACCCCCATCAGAAATGCACACACACCCACTGAAGAATGCCATAATGAGGCACATGCTCAAAACCAGAAATATCACATAGTGTGTGTTTGGGCTGCCGAAGTTACAGTTATGGTGCCTAGATACATCTGGGGGACCTCATCAGTATAATCCACTTTCATGTACTGAAATATTCAATTTATGTGCCATGCTACACAACATTATCCTGAAAAAACAGCTTCAGTAGGATCAACAAGGGGAAGGGGCACACATCCCACCACCGATGGTAAGGTCACCATAACCACACACAGGTGAGGAGTCAGAGGGGGAATGAGCAGTTGCTGTGGCTGTAGGCAGATGTAGGTGTACTCAATATGGCCTTACATTGTCTAAGAGGCAACACATAGCACACTCATTCACCACATAAGAGGACAATATAAGTCAAAGGTACAAGTGCCAATTCAACATCACAAATGCAAATATACTAAGCACTAAGTCAGCTATGCACCTTGAGCATCAGACACAAAGCTTATGTATCCCTGAATCCAAAATATAGAAAACAGGGATATGGCACAGTTATCACTTGCACAGGATGTTGTTTGTGGTGGGCAGGAAGCCTAGGCTGACACAAAATGTTGATGAGTGTATGTGAGTAAGAAAGAAAAGCAAACAAACATTTGCATAAAGTAACAGATGGCCAATGAGACAAAATGAGTATTAAGTTTCATGGCTGAAATATGTAACTGTTGTGTGTGTGTGCGTGTGTCTGAATGGGTCCTCCATGTGAAATTGTTGTGTGACTGTCTGCATGAACACAGCAAAGCTCTGTGCTAGCTTTGTGTCTTGATATGTCAGACAGATGTGAGCAGTGCATGGTAGAGGTGGCAGTTCATCATTATTGTACCTGACCATGAGAAGTGGCTCTGCCAGGAGTTGCACTGGCACATCCACACCCACGGTCAGATGCACTGCTGCTAGGTTAATGTGACTGATGTCTGCTGGATGAGCTCCCCTTACAAGGATGCTCAAGACCATGACTCCATGCCTTGCCACATCTGGGTGTGGACAGCTCAACCACTGATGGAGCAATGGAAGTACTGCCACTATGGGAGTGTGATCAGACACGGCCACATCAGCTAACAGCAGATAATTTGGCTGACCTATGCTTACAAGGATACTGTTCCCCTCTCAGCAGACATTCCATCACAGACACCCCCCTGTTCCAACATGTCATTCATACAATCCATTGAATCAGCAACACAGTGGAAGCAGTCACACATGTTAGCCTCTGCCACATCTAACCTCCTAAGCATTTATGTGGCAGATCTATGGGAATGTGCCTGTGAATCCATGATGGTCCTAAACATACATTGAGTGACACAAGAAGAGACACATTGATCATGTGGAGTGTGGACAACAGGCCTTCTCAGAGCACCCCTAACAACCCTCCCATGTGGCACCTCACCCACATGTTGGCCACAGACAGAGTCAATGGGCACAGTAACCACACTTCCCTGATTGATTGTTTCACCCTCCACCTGTCCAATATATGAGGGCTCATTGAGATGGGTAGGTATAGGCCTACTGGCTGTGTCCGATGGAATTACAAGTGATGGCTGTATGCCAACCTCAGGGTCAGATTCAACCTCTGCACTATCTGACTGTGCCTCTGTTTGGCCAACATCATCATCAGAGTCTGCTGATACTCTGACATCAGGTGTTAGATGTCCTACATTTCCACTGTCAGAATCACCTGTGATAATAAGCAACAAACACAGGAAAAAATAATGCCTACACTACTATAGTCCAATATATGCTAATAAACTAACAGTGGTGCCACTATTGCAGACAGTACAGCAACACACACAACAGCCCTGACATCAACATCACTAGCTAAATATTTCTTTGAACTGCTCATCAGTACTAACATAACAATGTCTGGCTTACCATGTGCAGATGACTGTAGACTCTCTATGCTGGATGGTCATGGAAAAAAGTTAAACAAAAGGTAAGGACAACATCAAAACAATTAATGTAACACAAGGGATAAAACTTTTTCCCCTATATATGTCCATTAACTATACTTTCAACAAGAACTTGGATGACAAGTCCAACCTAATCTCATGTATAATCAATCAGAATGTGTTGTTAATTGTAGCATTCTACAATCCCCCAACCAATTTCTTGTAAACAGAGCTAGACCTAACATATTGATGTAAATATTTTACTATACAAGTGTATTTAACAAATGAGATACATAATCCTACCTGGAAGCTCCTCATGGGATATACTTGCTTTCCCTTAAACACTAGCACCAATGTCAAGGGCATGCTGTTATGCACTTTCCTGGGAGCTGGCTGAATCCCTGAGAGTGATTAGGAACTCTTCATTTTCTGTTAATGGTGGTTCTGTAATAGCCTCCCCATACCCATCCGATCATGGCCCACTGCAGCTGCTCTCCTCCATGTAGATGAGATAATGTCAGTGGCCCTATGTTGCATCTTATCACATGTTCACAGTGACTATCTACATGTGCAATGACCTGCTGCCGAATTTGCATTCTGTCCATCCGACATATCTCCACATCCCCTCTCAAGCAGAAAGGCACCATGTTGACTAAAAGCTTCCACAATTATGTGATTCTTAGGGTCACTGGTGATTTTTGGGGATTGAGATGCCTGGGTGCCATAGTTCTAAGTGTCCTAAAACACAAGAAAATGATAATATACATAAGTATCACATAACTAAAAAAATCCTTTTACCAGATGAAACAGAAACGGTAGCATTTTAGTATTACCCACTTGAGAAACATAAAATAGTCTAGATATTTGAAATATGAACAGCAGGAATTGTGTGGTTGTAACATATTACATTTACAAACAAAGCAAGGCTGGATGCAAAACAAGGGAGAGCACCAATAGCAACATATCCTTGTTTGTGCCAAAACAAAAATGCAGCTTTGCTCCCTCCACCCCAAAAGAACAGGCAAATGACATATTTTGCTAACAAACTATCAGTGAAATGCTAAAAGTGCTATCAAATGAACTGTCCCTGAAACATTTTTACAGATTTAACACAGAGTATTCCATTTTAAGCTATTGCCAATCATGTATACCTGTGAAATGTCCTGGCAAACATGCCCATGCTATCAGTACAGTTCTAAGTAACTCATACAGATAGCAGTAGTATTTGCTAATTAATTATATATAAATATGAAGCAGATTTTTCTTGGAATTGCTGAATCCCAAATAATCAACTCTGTGTATGATGTAAACATAATGCAGACACGCCCTCAATGTTTGTTTCTAATAGACTGCAACTGTGAATGATTACTGGTAGGGAGAAGGAAAACACAACAGCAATGCAGACTGCTGTACCTCCAGTGAGTGTATCAGGTTAGACTTACGAGTGGTATAGAAGTAATTTTATCAAGGTTGGAAATGTAAGTAAGCAGCACACAATTCACAGATTCTGTTTATTAACATCCATCGTCCCCTTCATTTGTTGACAAATGTATATTATTGCCATTTAATATCCTTAGACATTTTCTGTCTTACAGACTGCATATCTCAGATTACTGGTCAGATAAGACAGGCATGAGCAACAAACACAAAGAGGTAAGACAGGGCTGCATTTTTGAAAGCAATAGTCATAAATGGTTGTGTGATCACTCAGTGAACTACATCTGAAATTAATACATGCACAAATAACTGTCATATGGCGTATTAGTACTATGAATGGTGTTGCATTTGGTTATATGCAGAATGATTTCTGTTCCCTGCTGCAAAGGTGTTGCTGTGGAAAAGAGGGATAAGACACCCCTACTATGTTCCGAGGGTTCATTGGAGTGAGAGTTCAAATCCAGACCTATGTAGAAATATTTCTTGTGTACTAGCAAACAGTTTGTAGTGTTTATTTCATAGATTGCTTTTCTTCATTTCAACTACTTTTCTCTTTTATTTATTTATTTTTTGGCCCGTGTTTGCACAGTGCATGGTTTAGCGCAAACAAGGGAAATGGAAAAAGTGAATGTCAGATTTGGCTGTGCTTATCTCATTTGCATGATGCTTAGCAGTGCTAAGTGGCATTGTGTGGTTGTTAGCGAGGTTCCCCAATATTTGCAATCATCAAACACCTGCAGACAGGATGCAGACAGTCATTGAAAATGGATACATTCAATTAATTCATTTTTGTACCACTCATACACACTAAGAGGCGTTACATGGTGGTTAACACAGGGAACTTATGAATGAGTAGAAAATTATGGAACTGTCATCTAACTAGTCCTGTGGCAGCAGGTGTAAGTATAGGGCTGGAAATGGTCTTGAGTTCTCATACAGGGTTTGCAACCTGTTTTTACTGTTGTGACAGTGCAGTTTATAGCAATGAACTGAAAAATATAGAAGCGTTATTTCAACATTCCTGTGGCAACGGGTATAAGTGTAGAGCTGCCATACACATGGCCCTGGGGTCTAATACAGGATATTTCACATATTTTTATTGTTGTTCCATTTCTCATTATATTCATTCTCACTTATAACACTTCAGATAGTGGAGCCAATATGAATTATATGTATGAATTATATGTATTATATATGTATAAGACACTCTTATTGTGTTTTCAGATGTATAACTGAGGCTATACTGTCTACTATATTTATATAAGTACGATTCTGGTATATGGATTTGGATGGCCTTCACAATTAAATAAGACACATACACAACACATCTAGAAATATATACAAGAACCTGCTCAGGTCACACACATACATGTGTAATACCTCAAACTGTCAACTGTATTTATTGTGTGTGCAGTAATTTTTCTGTGACAAAGTTGGAAAATTACCCTGTGGAAGAAAATGTGTTTTCCCTTATGCCTACATTTGAGTCCCACACTTTAAAATCAATTTACCAGTGTATAAAACCAAAAACAAATATGTTAAGTCATGAGGTTTATGCCCCCAGTGCATGTCTGCAAACTTAACCCAACTATGAGGTACCTTTCAATTTTCAATATACATTTCTAAGCTACAACAGCAAACACCCCTCAAACTAAGCTCAAGTGTCAGATTAACCTTCCAATTTAAAATATTTTTTCCTCCCTGCTTGGCACTCTGCTCTCCACTTAAAATCATGCAAACACAATTTGCATTGTTGCTCGGATTTGTGCACTACCAGTAAGTATGATAACAGGAATTGGCAGGAAAGCATTAGTTGCCATTTTTCTATTTCAGTTGTTAGACATATTTGGAGTTAGAGGGGAAGTTGCCCAGTTTAGGGCACAGAGGTGGGGTGTCCTGGAGTCCAGGATATTTACTGCAGTCCTTGCAAAGAGCCACAGCAAAAGGCTTCTACAGGGGGCCTCTTCTGGCTCCCAGTACAAGTCTAAGGCTTGGACTAGTTTGGCTCAGGCTGTATCTGGTGATACTGGTATCTCATGCACTGGAGAACAGTGTAGGCATCATTTTAATGACCCACAGTGGCACAAAAGAGATACCCTTAATCAGTGGTTGAATGAATTTCAAACTGCTGACATCCCACAGCTCTATAAGTATGATAATAGAGAGAATTTGTAATACATAGAAAGCTAAATATAGGCAAGACTGGTATGCATAATGCTCTTATGTTCTTTCCACAGCTAATGCTGAAAGAGAGTTCAATCAATGGGCTTATGCTGATCAAATGGAGAGATTGAGGGAAGCAAGTGGTATGTATGCAGCACAAGAGAAGTATTACTGTAGCTTTAAAAGTTAAAGAGAGATTTATGGGGTTTTATACAGTTGTAGCAAATTGAACATGCATATCTTAACTGTAAAAGCAGGTATGCTTGCATTAGTCTATAGGAGTCAAGTATAAGCCTCTAGTCAAAGGTTGTTGGTTCAAATACCAATAGTAACAACTATACAATACTGCATTTCTTTAATAATATTACATTAACTTAAACTCTATACAACTAAACTCTATACAAGTGGCATAAATGCCCTTCTGTTAATTGTAATCTGTACAATTAGACCAAGTATATGTGCAATGTATGCACATTTCAAGGATTACATTCAGCAATCTGTAGTAATTTTAACTTTTTTCTTTCACCCCAACCCTTATCTCTCTTTTTTTATTTTCTATTATGTGTCTTCAAAATGTCTCCATGCCATCCATCTGTACCATATCACTAAATGCTTCATAGCACAGTGAGGTAGACCAGCCTCAGTGGATCAGCCAGCTCCCACTCCACCAACTCCAGCACCGATGCCCAGCATATCTAGGACCCAACCTGGCAGCACTGCCTCTGCTGCCCCTGCAATACATGCACCCATAGGTAGTACTGCTCCAGCAGCTGGTGCTGTAGCACCCTCCGTGAGCAGTAGTGGAGGAGTGGATTTCATCACACACCAAAAGATGCAAGGGTTGGTGTGTAGGGTTATGCAATGCACCATTGGTGTATGCCTATGCAGGAGGGAGAGGATGCTTTCCCTCATGATACGTAAGAGGAGGAGACCTCAAGCACTCCAGCCACCAGTGGAGTAAGGGGGCAGTGATGAAAGTCCAGTGAGTGAGTACTAGATTCTCAGTCTCCATGTTTGATGGGCATGAGCCTGTGTTGTCCCCTCCATCTCCACAATCATGGTGTCTCTCAACCTTTTGTATCCCTCACCATCCCTATATCTTGTCTTGTTTGTTTGTATTTGCTTCTTCACCTACCCAACTTAGCTGACCCAAAAATACCTATGTCCTTTACCTAGCATTCCTGCCTTTCTTAAAAAAAATAAAAACAAAACATGGGCACCTGTCCCACCAAAAAATATCATCCCATACACAGCTCTCCATCTTGCACATGACTTCTTGACACATTTGATTCAGTCCAATTGGTTATACAACATTTCCAAAAGGACAAAATAACCAACCAATAGTAGGAATGTGGTATATTTAGCTAGGTGCATTCAGTGTCCCACATTTTACATAGGGAAAACTAGTCGCACTCTACGAGAAAGGGTAGGAGAACACATGTTGGATATAAGACACAAGAAAGACACCAACGCACTGGCAAGACACATTAAATTGAACCCTAGTCATGAATTTAAATTTTCTATCATTCAACAAATTATTAAGGATAATCAAGGACATGTATTGGATGTCCATTTAGATATTAGTGAGACTAAATGGCAAATTAGATTGGATGCTACTACCTATCCAGGAATAAATGATCATATTAGTTTAGCTCCGTTATTAAAGTTGAGGCATATATTGGGATAAGCCTCAAATATAATGGTGTTCAGTTAACATAATTAGGTTTGTATTATGGGTACTGTTGGTTATTTATTAGATTTATATACATCTGATATTTATCATTAAATATTTAACATTTTTTAATTTTTTAATATTTATATATTTTAGAGTTTATTCATATAATATATGTAATAACATTTTTTGTTTTATACGGTCACACATACAGTTTAATACAGGGTTTGAAATTTTATAGAAATTTTATAAATTTTTTAATGGGTTAATTAATCAATTAACTTGGGAGTGGTATATAGGGAGGTGATGATGCTTAAAGTGTGTAGTTCTGATGAAGTCTGTTAAAGCATAGATGAAACCTAGGTAAACTTGTTGCAGCATTTCAACTTGTTGGAGTTCTTTTTAATTTCATGTGATTCATCTGTTTGTGACAATAAACAATTTTTTGAGGAGCTCCTTGGTTGGACTGAATTGGACTTGACGGGTCCTGTGTTTGAATGTTGGTTATACAACATGATTATGCTGTTGTTATCCCTCTTTCTGGATGTGACAGTCCAAATTCAGCTAATATTCTGCACATATTTTCAGGTTTCACTGTTGAAGAAATGGATAGCTATGTTTCTTTCCTACCTGCCTCCTGCACATGCCTGTATTGCTTTTCCTTTGTTCTTCCCCTGCTTGCTCCCCATTTCACCACTTTCCTCTCTACCCCATTTTAGCACCTATAATCTGGTCAAAAAATAGAATCACACGCAGCACACATAAATACCAGAAAAAGCTGTGGATCCCTCCAGTGTTTAGCCTCTGTATTTGCATGGACATTACACTGTGCACCAATACCAAGCAACAGTGAGTGGCCCTACAGTGATATATCTCCCAGCAATTGACACTCCTTTGGAATAGGCTCTCATTGCATGTGAAGCTGAGCTCCTCAATGACCCTATTCAAGCATAACCTTGACAACTGGATGGGTGACTGTAAATTCACCCTGGGGGTGCACCTATGTCCCTCATGGACAGGGGCATTCAGTGATGATTACAAAATTGCTTTGCTAACAACAACCATATAACTGTGACCAATAAGGGTGCTCAGGTTTGTACATGGGTAGACTGATAAAGGCCCTAGGGCCATTAGCCTAGTAACCTCCTATGAACCTATGAATCTATGCAGGCTTCCCAACGTCTTCTCTCCTACATTCACTGCTGATGTCATCCACTAAAAGTTATCCTGTAACTTTATAAAAGTCAGATTTGTGCTGTGGTGCTTTTGCAAAGTACTGAGCTCTGTAATCTGTATACCTTAGACATTTAAGTGGTTCTGTTCTCACTGCAGTCAACTGGGATGTGTATTTGTGTGTGTGTGTGTGTGTGTGTGTGTGTGTGTGTGTGTGTGTGTGTGTGTGTGTGTGTGTGTGTGTGTGTGTGTATCTAGCCAGAGGAGCATAAGTGTGTATCTTACAGTTACTTCTCCAATCTTATGGATTGACAGTATTTTGACACTTGCACATGCCTACACATCCATTTCATGCAGGCCTCCCAATATCTTCTCTCCAACATCAACTGCTGATGTCATCCACTATAAGTTATCCTGCAGTCTTGTAAAAGTCAGACTTGTGCAGTAGCACTTGTGTAAAGTACTGCTCTGTAGTCTGTATACTTAGGTAGGGGGTTCTGTTCTCACTGCAGTCAACTGGTGCGTGTGTCTGTGTGTGTGTGAGCCTTTTACACCAGCATGTGGGACACTGTTATTACCATATTATCCTCAGCAGATGCTGCTGATGTCATCAACTATAAAGTGTTGCCTGAGATACTCCAAGTCAGACTTGAGCTATGGTGCTTGCCTTAAATACAGAGTTCTGTAGTCTGTGTACCTAGATAGGTAGGGGTTCTGTTCTTACTGCAGTCAACTGGGGTGTGTGTGTTTGTGCACTTAATTGACATTACAGACAGCCTTTACACCAGCATGCGGGACACTGTTAGTACCATATTTTCCTCACCAGACAGTACTGATGTTATCAGCTATATTTGATTTGTGGATGTGCACTATTCCCACCTGGGGAGTGACAGAGACTGGACTGGAGCCCAGACAGTCGTCACCTCATCCTATATGATACAAATTGCAGTGAAATGGCTTTCAGTCTATCCACATGCATTATGGCATGGTTTGTAGGTCATGTGTTTTCTTGGTGAGAAACCACTGTGGTCTCTCCAGCAGCTGCATGTGTCTGTTGAGGTACATGCAAAGGAGAGCATTATATTCTATTAGTTTTCTAGTGAGGTTTGAGTACATAGCTGTAGTATAATCCTCAAATCTGAATAATGATGGAGTGACTTATGATGTGCACAATGTATGCTTTCAATACCCATGTGGACACTTGGTGGTTGAAGTTCAGATTGCTATCTCCATGTGTTCCAGCTCTTGCATCACTGGGATTCAGCATAGTGGGACTGTTGTTAATGCTGTAATTAATAAGGAATTCAACTTTGCAGAAGGACAAAATAAGGGCACATTTTTACAGTTATATGTAGACCGTGTGGCTTTGTCACTAATCATTTGTCTGTGTTAGCCCCTCTTGTAGTATGTTATCATCATTGTTTCAATCAATGATTGCACCCAGTATGCAAGAATCAGCAAATGCGGTAAGCCAAAGGCCATATACCTTTGCCTGAACTGTTGGGAAATAGATTCCAAACAGTAAAGGGCCAAGCACAGATCCCTGGGGTACCCCAATGGTGACAGCTCTACTGGTACAGGTTGATTCTCCAACTTTCACAGCATGTGCTCCTTTGGTGAGCCAGTTGGTTACCCTACTACTGAAGTAAGGGTTAATCCCCAGATGTGAGAATTTCTCAATGATACTTGAGTGGGGATTGTGTCAAAACCCTAGTACAGCTCAGGATAGGCAGCATACACTGTCTTACCTTCATCCAGGCCTATCACACAGAATCAAAGGGTTGGGACAATGTCACAGATCACTTACAGTGTGAATCAGCACAAACACCTTCCTGGCATGGTTGAATACACACTTCAACACACCATCCAAATAGACTATGTTCCTGTAGAAAGGTATACATCAACATGCATTCATCTGAGTTGGGGGGCAGCACCCAATGCATGCATGTATAGAAATATCCTGACTCTCATCTGTGAGATAGACCGTCATTATGGACCTTTACCAAATGGACACTAGTAATATCCTCGCTGTGTGCAACAGACCTGTGTGAGTTGTTAATGCTACATCACGACTGTTACATCTGTTATATCTTCTCAAAGAGGTCATAGAGGGTATGCATGACAATATCACTATCATCCTTTTCAACTTGACAAGCCCAAGGCATTTGACACAAATCTACAGTGAGATATTCACTGAACACTGTCAAATGTGGCCATAAACACCTATATCACCAAGTATGGAGACCACTGTATCACATAACTGACATCTAATTATGTTGAAATGTGTGAAGTAACCTATATCTCAGGTCCATTGGTCAGGTCTGTACATCAAGGCTGCCTGCTAGGACCTTTCCCATCCTTTATTTAAGTCACGGATGTCACAAATATGTACACATCCTGTGTCCACACAGCTCTCTAAAGGACTACAGACTGTGGGCAATCATTGACTCCAACTGTGATATTAGTATAATACAGGCAGTGTCAACACACACAACAGAGATTGCTGCCATAGTCATAACAACACCTGCAATGAAACAAAAACATGGGGGGATGCATTACATCAGGAAAACAACAACCCAAGGATAATGTAGGCTTCACATCTTATAAATAGACCACTAGTTATATGACCTGTGTCCTGGGGTAGATGGTATGTGGAACGTCCACCAGCATGTGGCCACTGTGCTGACTACACAACTAAGTAACACAACTACTGAGTATGTGAAGGACATCCACATCACAGGCCATAATACTTCCACAGGTCACAGCCTTCATTCCACTAATAACTGAGGACAATGTAGTTTTCTTTATGCACCGCCCTACACATCTTCCAGTGATGTGTAACTGAAGTGTATCACCTTTGCCACACTGAGATGTCACACATCTTATTGGTCATACCTAGGTGTTCTTTTTGTGGCATAAACATTACTGTCTGATGGTGCAAAGCCCCCATCAAGTTGTTATACTAGAGGCATGCGTGCTACCTCTTTTGGTAATGCACACATTACATACTTAGCTGTTTGAAAATAATGGCATGGGGAACATTCATGACAGTGTAGATTGTGCTATATATATATATATATATATATATATATATATATATATATATATATATATATATATATATATATATATATATATATATATATATATATATATATATATATATATATATATATATATATATATTTATATGTGTGTGTATATATGGATCTAGGTCCGTTGAATGAAAGTTCAACAGTCCGAATCCACTATCACCAATCACACTTTAGTGAAAGTGCTTTTACCAAAAAAGCGCTTTCACTAAAGTGTGTTAAAAAAAAACATTAAATTAAAGACTTTGCAGGGGGGCAAGCCCCCCTGCACCCCCATGTGGGGGGCTGTGCCCCCACCCCCCGTACTTTAATATTCTCACTCTGAGATCGCACTACAGTGGGGAAAAGAAAATTTTCCCTTATCCACACCATAATACGACCTCTGCAACAAGCATACTTATGTGAAAGTGCTTCTTCGGGGAAAAGCACTTTCGCGTAAGTATGCCCGGCCATTAGTGATTTGGTGATATTGTCATTCGGGGATCAGTACAGATCCCATATATATATATATATATATATATATATATATATATATATATAAATATATATATATATATATATATATAGATATAGATATAGATATATATATATATATAGATATAGATATATATATATATATATATATATATATATATATATAACTATATATATATACACACACACACACCATGCAAAGCAGTCAACTTCTTGTATTGATCATAATGTCATGTACAGGTATAGCATTGATCCCTCCTAACACATCCAGCAGATGTTACAGTGTCAAGACAGTGTGCATGATTACCATCATAGAGTGTGGACATGTCATAATAATTGTACGAATGTGTTTGTGCAGAGCCATCACTGATAACTCTAAATCGCATATGTTATGTCAGAGACATGGGATTACTGGTGGCATTATTCTGATATTGTCCATGATTGTGCATCCGTCTTCTACTGTTGTCCATGAGCCTTCACCTCTGTCCCATGTGCTGGAGACCTCTGCTGAGATCACACTCATATTCAGGCAAATCAGTTTGCGCAGCTTCGCAATATGCACCCTACCCAATTGTATATGACCTCCCTGATAGATGTCCTCTGCATTGTTCATGTAAGGATGCTTATCTCACACAGACATCTTCCCCATTGTTATGTCACCTTGGGTGACAGTCACATAATGCACATTTTCACTGTGCAGTCCATGCTGTACCATATTGATATGTGATTGATATTTCTGCTACAACTGTCTTCCATTGACATGCCCTCATCTGCTGTACATTTGGTTATATCACCTATCCTCTTTCCCTGTGTTCATACCTACATACCACATTATAGAGAAAAAATTATCAATTTCAACAATTGGCTAAGCTTCTGGTGTCATTCAAAGGGAATCCAGTGTCTGTCAGCCTGGGATGACATGCTCGACAAGCCATGCTGCTTCGCTAGAGACGGCTTGCACCTGTCACCCTTAGGCGTTTGAATACTGGCCAAGGCTCTTGCCACCCCCATAGTGCCTTTTTTAGGCAAGGATCAATAGACAAACCCACTGCCATAAATAGCACAAGTAACAAAAAACTGAGAGTAATGCTACTCAATGCCAGAAGTCTAAACCTCAAAATGCATGCACTCAAGGCACTCCTCAGTATGGAGAAAATCGATATATGTGCAGTAACAGAAACCTGGTTTAAGGATCCAGAGAGCACCCAGCACTACCAGGCTACAACTCATGCCATACATTTCGGTCACAAAACCCGGACCGAAATACAAAAGGCGGGGGAATATCCATATTCATCAAGGATACCCACACCTCCAGGTTAGTGGCACAGCACGATGCTTCAAAGATCATCCATGTGCAACTAACAATGGGCAAAACTGCTATTCAAATTATAGCTTGCTACAGATCACCCACCATGTCCCAGGTCCCCCACTCCACATTCCTGGAAATACTGGGAAACATAAAGGTCCTACCAAACACCCTGATATTGGGTGATTCAATTACCCAAACATTAACTGGGGAACTACTCAAGTACAAACTCTCTTGCCCAACATTTCCTAGAATTTATAAACTCAAATGCCCTGGATCAACTGGTCAACACCCCCACCAGAGGTGACAACATATTGGACTTGGTCATCACCAGCATGGGAGACCGGTGTTCCACACTGGACATCAACCCCTCGTTGGTTAGATCTGACCATAAACTAATCACTCTGGATATCCACATTCCGCCACCACCCCCGGTCAAAGAAACCACCATGAAAAACTTTTCAAAAGCAAACTTCACGTTACTTAAGACCAAGGTGGGAAGTTTCAAAACCCCCATGCTAAAGGATAATGCTGTCCAAGCTGCAAAATCCTTTACTAAGGCACTCTACAGGCACCTACAAAAATGCATGGATCGTGCTATCCCAAACAAAACCAAGACTCACTCCTCCAAGAAAAGGAAATCAGTCTGGTGGACCCTTGCCAAAAACAAGCTGTACAAAAGGAGGAAACTAGTACAGAAAAGAGTAAAATCCCAAGAAGGTGTAGACATCCCTGATCAGTATCAGCAAGAAACTACATTCCTTCATCAAGTCATCCAAGGCTAGTTTTGAAAGAAAAATTGCCATGGACTCCAAAGATAACCACAAGGCATTCTTTAGCTATGCAAGAATCTAAATGGCAGTTCCCAGATCTGCTTGGAGTTAGTGCAGAATGGCACAAAATACACTGAACCGACCAATATAGCCAACATCCTGGCAGACAGGTTCAGTGCAAACTTCACCCCCTTTCACCCCCAAAAGGGCCCATAACTATACCAGAAGAATGTAGTGCCCCTAAAATCACAGACACTCAGGTTAAAACAGCCCTCTCCAAAGCCAAAAACACAGCATCAATGGGACCGGACTGTGTCTCAGGCTGCATCCTACATGAGCTCAAAGATGAACTAACCCCTCACCTAAACACACTGTTTAAACTCAGCCTCTCCACAGGCTATGTGCCCACAGAGTGGCACACAGCAACGGTTATTCCACTCTACAAAGATGGAGCCACAACGGACCCTAGGAACTAATGCCATATAAGCCTGACTAGCATGGTCTGCAAAGCTATGGAGTGCATCATTATGGATCTCATTAACAGAGACATTGGGAACCTCCAAACACTGGACCCTCCCAAGTTTGTCTTTGTTAAGGGCAAATCTTGCCTCCTAAACCTGGTGGACATCTTTGATACAGTTACCAAGGCTATAGATGAGGGAAAGGTGGTCCACACAGCCTACCTAGACCTTGCAAAGACCTTTGACACCATTCCCCACTCAGGTATTATAGACAAGCTCACCAGCCTGAACATAAACCCCTACATCATGAGATGGGTTTCCAACTGGTTCACGGACAGAACCCACATGGTAAGAGTTGCGGGAGCTAGGTCTGACTCTAAATCATTTACAAGTGGCATTCCCCAGACCTGAGTCCTAGGACCCCTCCGGTTCGGCATATAGTTCTCAGAGGTACAGGCAAGCACAGGATGACTGCAAACTAGGGGCTATAATTGACTCTCTGGCTGACACAGACATCCTCCAAAAGGCTCTCACTGAGACAGATACCTGGTGTCAAAACCATGGCCTCAAGCTAAATGTCAGAAAGTTCATAGTCATCCCCTTTGGAAAAAACAAAGTACCCACAAACTATCACATAGGTGGTAGCCCCCTAAATACGGAAGACATAATAAGGGATCTGGGGACCCAAGTAGATAGTAACCTCTCCTTTGATAATCACATTTCCAAAGTGGTTAGAAAATTCTTTTATGTGGCCCACCTAATCCAGATCGAAAGAAGTCATTGGGCCCCTCTATGCATTACTCATCAGACCCATAATAGAGTACAATGCCCCATTTGGGATGTACCTTACAAGACAATGCAACAACTGGAAAGACCACAGAAGTACCTCACCAATAGGATCACTGGCCTCAAGCAGATGCCCTATGCAGCTGGACTGAAGAAACTCCAGCTGTACTCGGTTGCATACCGCCTACTCAGAGGTGATCTCTGCCTGACATACAAGGCCACATCCAACCCAAAATTGATGGACATGCTCCACCTAAAGAAAACCATATCCCCTCGAGCCACACACTCCAGGGATCTAAACCTCACCACAACAATAAATAGGACGTGCTGGAGGGATAGATTCCTGTCCCAGAGACTTCCCATGCTCTGGATCAAGATTCCAATCTACATTAGGCAGAGCTCCTTGCTAACCCTCTTCAAGAAAAACCTTGACGAGTGGATGGGAAACAAAAGTTTACCCCAGGGATTACTTCAATGGCTCTGCTGGACAGAGGCACAGGGAACTAATCTAAGGGGCCGGTGAAAGCCAACACATTCCGGCTAGGTTTATAAATGCCTTCGGGCAGATAGCCTAGTACCTACCTATGAACCTACAGTTCATTTGTGTGTCCTTATTCAATACACACATTTCCCCTGAGTGTTTATTTTACATGGCAGTCCATGTACCCTTGTAGATAATTTACATAAATTCAGTGCAAAATATCTGGAATGGAATTTCACAATTTTCTTCACTATATACACTGTAAAGTTTGGTCAAAAGATTTTGATAATTGTCAACGTTCTCCTTCTTTCTCCTCTTTCTGTTCCTAAACTTATTTTTCTTCTTCCAGTTCTGTAAATGCTTGCTTACAACTTTTCTCATCATTTGACACTATATAACAAGAGAGGTTGACCTATCTATTAGTTATACCCCCAGATTCACTATACTTCTGTGCAGGACTAGCTTAGTCCTGCAAGGAAGCGGCCATTTAGGAACAGGATGGCAGCGCACCATGCATATTAATGAAGGCACGCTGCCTGAGCTCCTAAATTGACAAGGAGCATGTACGAGTGCACGCCACTGCAATCAAGAACAGCAGTTTAGGACTAAGAATAAGAGAGACCACTCACAGGTGTTCACATACCCCCAGCAACATTCCCCCAAGTTTATAAGAGCAATAGTTAAAATATGAAATATAAACAAGTTTTTTTTTTATGAAACAGATAAAATGCAACCATAGGTGCGTGTGTTTGCCCATTGCTTAGCTACATTTATTGCAGCTTAAATGGCACAAGAGGATAAAAATCAAGATATGTGCAAATGAAGATGTACTGCAATAGTGTAGTGGGCAGAGAATTTGCCTTACAAGCAGCCATTCCCAGTTCGAGTCTCACTCCAGTACATTCCATTTTCCATGTTAAATCATTTTATGACCAATATTTTTGTTGCATAACCTACTAAATAACATATACTCGTGAAATGGAGTACTGCATTAAATGCAGATGTGAGGTGTCATTGTCATAATGTTGTAAAATCCACAGATAATCACGAGTGCCCCATACAGTATATGTACATATGAATCAGGGATACAAATTGAATGTACAATGTGTAATGAATGATAAATCCATAGAGTTTCCAAATCCACCACCTTCCCAAGAACCATTTTGTATTACTGACTAAATTAGTGTGGGGGTAAGCAGGAGTACGCACTATTAAGCAAGAGCAAGCATATTTAAGCAGTAGTAAGCGGGTTTAAGCCTGTTTGCATACGGGTAAGCAATGCGCACACAGGTTAAGCAATATTGAAGTTAACTCTCTGTAAGCATATTTAACTGGAGGTTAGCATTGCTTACCTTCATGCAAACCTGCACAAACCCACTTACAATTGCTTAATCACGCTGTATGCAACAGCCACTGTTCTGGCCAGAAACAAAATAAACAGCCTTTGCAGGGCTTAAACCCAGGACCCTGCACACTAGAGTCACAGTAGTTAAACACTAAGCCATCACAGCAGTACATAAGAGTGATGTATCACCAAACAGATCCTCACTATAGGAAAATCAAACTGAACATGTGAAAGGAATCTATATACAGTTTTATATTGTATAATCTACTACATAACATAAATATGTGAACTGGAGTACTGCATTAAGCCCAGATGTGAGGTGTCATTGTAATAAAGTGTTGAAATCCCCTAATAAACACAAGGACCCCATACAGTGTATGTACACATGAATCATGGATACCAAATGCATATAGAACATGTAATGAATAATAAATCAATGACAAAGAGCAAATAGTATACAAATTAAAAATTAAGCAATGCTAAGCATTGCACAGCCCAGCTTACTAGGTGTAAGCAATGTATAGGCCATCTAAATCAGTTTTCCCATTGGTATACCCCTTTAAGCAATGCCAACCTCAGGTAAGCAAGTTTGCCCAAAGCTTAGCATTTTCAAAACTGTCCAATCACGGAAAAGTGTAGGAAATTGGGCCTATTTAAAACCAACAAGCGGCAATACATCTCATAACTGGTTGCAGCTTCCTCCTGTAGGCACTATGACTGGTATGGGAGAGGGTGAGTGCTTTCAGGTGCAAGCGCTGGGGCATCCAGGAGTACAGAGTCATGGCAGGACTCCTTGTAAAAGACCATGACCAAAGACTGCTGCAGGGCTAGTACCAGGGTTCCCAATACAAAGTGGAAGCCTGGGACTGTCTCTCCCATGACCTCACCAGTGCCACTGGCATACCCCGAACTGGTGAGCAGGTCAGGCATCACTATGCCGACCTGAAGCGGAAAAAGGGGATCTCTTGGATCAGTGGATCCAAGAGGCTAGAAGGACAGGTGATGTCCCAGCCATGTGTAAGTATCATTCCACTACCTGTTTAATAATTGCCAGCTCATGTATATTATGGATAGGTATGGCTAAATAGTCCTCTAATGTCTTTTACAGTGGCAGATGAAAGGGCTGCGAACCAGGAAGCCCATGCTTGTAGATTGCAGGGGTTGCGACGCAAGGCAGGTTAGTAATACTCTTGCATGTACTGTCATAGGAAATAAATCTAAAAGTAGTAGTAAGTTAATTGCCTCTATAAAACCTGTATTGTTTAAGGTATGTACTACATACACCACAGAATATGGCAGGAGGAGTCTCATATAGGTTGTATGTAAATAAAATCATAATAGCCTGACAATAAAGGTCTAACTGCTGGGCTGCATGTGTTTACTCTGGTATCATATGGTAATGTAAAGTTGCAATCTCTTAATAGTACTGTTGTATTAAGCACTGTTACCTACACTGTGCTACATAAATAAAATGTGTAGGAATGTCTGTATAAGACTGTTGTAATCCCAAGAGGTCATATAGTACAACTGAGATAGACTTAGACAGAAAACAGTGAAAAGACAGACAACATAATCCAAATAGCACACTCAACTGAGATATGAACTGTTTTATTTTTAGCACACACAGCCATGGTTTGAATCCTGAGAGTGGTAGTAGGCTGTATGCCGAATCATACCCCACAACTGTACAGATATGTCCAGAATGTCCAGTAAATTGGCTCATATCTGCTGCCTGTCACCCTGTCCCCCTGGCAAATCAGTGGGATGATCCCAGACGTTTAGGCAGCAAATAAGAAATACAACTGATTGTCAGACATCTATAAGAACAAACCTGTCACTCTAGCAACTCCCCAAAATGTTATGAGAGTAATAAGCAAAGTATGTCCCATCTCCACCCCCATGTTGTCAAGCTGTGACCAAAGTGTGTGCATTAACAGAGTGAGACGTATGTGCATAATACTGTGGAATCTGGTAATATGTGTGGCAACATTTAGGTAGTGCTAAGAAACATTGTCCCCACAGGTCTGTCAGATACGAAAACTGTGCCTAGAAATAAAAGATTGATATCCTGTACTGGTACTGTTTACTGTGGTATTGTATGGCATTGTTAGTGTTGCAGTTGCTCTGAATGATAAGGTATTACTCATCACTGTCACCCACACTGTGCTACATAATAAAACTGTCTAGGAAATCCTGTATAAGAGTATTGGAATTACAAGGTCAGACTGTAAAACCACAGGAGAATTATAGACAAGAAATCAGAGAAGAGATACACATCAATATCTATATAGCACACTCAACTGTGATGGACACTGTTTTATTTTTAGCAGACCCAGCCATGGTTTGAATTCTGGGAGTGGTAGTAAGCTGTATGCAGAATCATACCCCACAAGTGCACAGAATTGTCCAGAATGTCCAGTTAATCACCCCATATCTGCCGGCTGTTACCCTGTCCCCCTGACATGTCAGTGTGCTAATCTCTGACATGTAGGCAGCATTTCAGGTCATATAACTGACTGTCAGGCCTGTACATATTTGGAAAATGTCAATGAAAACAAACCTGTCATTGTACAAATCACCAAAGATTTAAGAGGGCAGTAGTCAAAATATGTCCTGGTTCACCTGCATGTAGTCAAGACATGCCCAGAGTGTGTGCAATAAGAGATGGACATGTATGTGCATAACATCAACCTGGAATCTGGGAATATGTGTAGAAACAGTTAGGTAGTGTTAACAAACAATACCTTCACAGGTATACCAGGTAAGAGGTGTATACTGCAGATAAAACTCAGTTCATGTATATTTTTGTCTGCATCCATACCACTGTCCAAAGTAAGGCCATAGGGTAGTGTACTAAAACCTGTAAGGTACAGATCACAGCACTGACTAGGAAAGCAATGAGAACTACAGGAATATACTAGTTGTTAACTGACATCCCCCCCCACCATATCTGCAACAATAAACTAAATACACAACTAAATTGGTATGTGCTCCGTTAAATCTATCGTTGGGACACATGTCCTATTGTTTGATAAATACTTAAATTTGTTACTATGCATGTGCCATGTTGAAATACTCCCACATTGGTAGCATGCTGCCAACAATGTACCTGCATGCTGTTGTAATGGCCACTGTGATTCCATATATGCATGTGTTCTGTTTGCTATGCAACTGTTCCATATCTGGTGTTTTGGGTTAATGGGAATATCTATGCATGCTGTTATACCTAATCTTAGAATGTGTTGACTATTACTAACACACATATGTTGTAAATGTGAACACCACAGCACATTTGGGAAGGCCAGTCCCAGCAGACCCACC